>NC_072451.1:6066012-6166012 GCF_027596085.1 Anoplopoma fimbria | reverse complement strand
GTGAGTCCACTGCAGGACAAACAAGTTAATATATATATATATATATTTACATATATATATATATACTTCATTAAACCACGTGGGGCACAGTCAACAGTGTCCATGTGTGACATATACAGCCTGGACTCTCCACGATGCAACATGAGTTGGGCGATGGAGCCTGCTAACTTCTACGAGAGCAACAAGCTGGGCAACCCCCTGCAGCCCGGGCTCTGCAAGCCGGGCAGCAGGGGTGACAGCACGGTGGAGGTGGAGCAGCATGGAGGTGGAGGTGGTGGAGGTGGAGGAGGCATGGTGGAGCTCAGCACCGCCGCAGCCATGTACGACGACGAGAGCGCAATCGACTTCAGCCAGTACATCGAGTCCATGACGGCCGTGCCCAACTTGGAGCTGTGCAACGACGAGCTGTTCCTCGACCTGTTCAACACGGTGAAGCAGGAGAAGCTGGACTTCTACACCATGCAGAGCCCGGCGGTGCTGCAGGGCGACCAGCAGCAGCAGCACCAGCAGCAGCAGCTTTACGCAGCGGAGAGGCGGCCGGACGCGGGGATGGATAAAGGCTCCTTTTGCGCACCCATCAAGCAGGAGTCCGACTGGAGCGACAGCGACGGGTCCTCGTCTCTGCCTTCACAGATCGAGAGCTGTGCGCAGACCTCCGTCAGCCTCACCACGGGGCAGCCGACGCCTCCCACCACCCCGGAGCCCGTCTCCAGCCTCAGCTCGGCCAAGTCGTCCCCGCGTAAAGGGAAGAGGGTGGACCGGTACAGCGTGGAGTACCGACAGAGGCGAGAGAGGAATAACATTGCGGTGAGGAAGAGCAGGGACAAGGCGAAGAGGCGCAACATTGACATGCAGCAGAAGTTGCTTGAACTGGGCTCTGAGAACGACAAGCTGCACAAAACTATCGACCAGCTGACCAGAGAGCTCTCCGGCCTCAGAGACTTCTTCAAGCAGATGCCCAGCTCCTCCTTTGCGGGCTCCACCAGCTCAGCGAGCCGGTGACAGATTCAATCATCTATGGACTGAGCTATTAGGAGACATACCTCAACAGACTATTTTTTTTTTTTTTTTTTTTTTATACCATCTGTACCAGATGTATTTTAAGCTTACCATAATGGCACTGGAAAATATATGACGTTGCTGCCATATTTTTTTGTGGGATTTTTTTCCTCTGTATTAAATTATTTTACCACTGCATTTACATGATGTTATTATACCTGATATGGTACATGTTATAATTCCAAACTTTGTATAAGAGCCAGAGCATGATCTTTTATATAGTTTGTATGAAAACCTTGAAAACATTTTGTTTATGGAAATCTATAATAAAAAAAAAAAAAAATCGCTGAAAAGGTGCAGAACTCTCCTGGTCTGTGAGTAATCTTTGCATTGACAACATGTTGAGGGAGCAGCTGGAGTGTGTTCAGAGGAAGAAGTGAGAGTGCAACAGGAAATGGAAAGCAAAGTCAGCAAAAAAATACATCTTTATTGACAAGAGTGTCTTTAAGTGATCTTAAATACAGAGGTAGAAAAATTGAAAAGAAAAAAGAAAACACTTAAAAAAAAAACGTGTTTCCAGCCAAAAGTCCCAGTTGCTGAACTGAACTGCGTGGGCTGCTTTGACAGACTGCATGCCACTGGTCTACCCTTGGGCTGTCAAGTCCTGGTCCACAGGATCACATATCATTAACACAAACAAGACCTTGTCTCCTTGCAGCTCGTTCACTTCAGCCTCAAGCTGTCAGGGAGGCCTTCGGAGGGGAGGGCAGGGCAGGGGAGGGCAGGGGAGGGGGAGAAGAGGGGCTCTGACGGAGGGCCTAATGTGCAGATCCCTGGAGCCGATTTGAAGACCTGAGGATTGATATCGTTAGCTCTTTGCCTTGACGGCCTCAGAGGCAGATTTCTTCCAGGCTGATCCAGAGGGCGGGTTTCCTGGTGACGGCACGGACGTAAACGGCGAGGGGCCCCACCTCTTTTCCCAGGACATTCTCCACATCGTAACCTGGGAACTGAAAACACACTTTATTCACCATCTGTCTGAAACCATAATACTCCCTTTAAAACACATGCACATGGTTTCTTAAATATAGTTTTTTTTAAATCTGCTTAAGTTGCAGGAATATTTGAGTGCACATAAGTCCCTGACCTTTGCACACTCCACTCTGATCAGCAGTATTTCTATTCAACTAAGAGTATTTGCACTCACAAGTTCTCCCTGGTAAACAGAATAAATGCCGACAATGCAAATAACACTGCATTTGTAAGATTATGATATTTGCAACCACCTTTAAAGTTATATAGAAAACTAAATATATTACCCCATTCAGTAAAAACTGCATGCAAACTTAAAGAAAAAAACAAACATTCACTAAATACAAGAGGTGGGTGGGAGATTACGTCAGTATTTTGGCGGCAAATTCCTTTTAACTGTTTAAGTGACCAGCATGACTCAGGTTTCTTTTTTTGTTGTTGTTAAGTACAGATTAAGGCTTTATCACCCCGACATGAACAGATGAACAGTGCTTTCAGGACATATTGACAGGAGATCAATGCACCGAGCCGTTCAGCCCAAGAGTTATGTAACAGTTTAGTAAAAGCAAACTTTACCTCATGACCCTCCAGCGCGGCAGCGTTTAAGATCGACCTGATCGTCTTCTGCTGCAGCTGTCGGGACAGATGAAAAAAGATTTGGAGTCATTAATGTCTCCTTTAATTACAGCCTTAATGTTGTTAATGAAAAACTAATGCTGGTGAATAACTGATTGATCGACGGGGCTGAAATATGAGCGGGCTGATAAGAAGAAGGCTGATCAGTTTATCAGTTTGGCTCGCTTAGTTTTCTGATAACAAAGTCACAGCAGGTTTTACATAATGAGAACACGTTCATGCTGCTGCAGGGAAGGAGTTTATTTATTCTGCCCTTTTAATGTGCAGGAATCTCAGAGGAAGGATTCAGCGTCTTGCTAAAAGGACACTTCAACAAGACTGAAGCTTCTTTGTCAAAAGGTTTGACCCAAGCCTACCCTCTATGATCACCCCCACCTTGCTGCACTTTGTACTGTCAATCTTCTGATATTACATTTATTTAAAAAAGAAATTCCACCAGCATATAGCAAAAGTTGAATGTTTCGGGAAATAAATGGGGTTTTTTTTCTTGCCAAGGATTAGATGAGAAGCTCAATACCACTCACATGTCTGTGGCGTAAATATAAAGCAGCCGGTTAGCTTAGCATAAAGACTGGAAACAGCTAGCATGGCTCTGTCAGAAGGTAACAAAATCTGTCTACCGGGAACGACTGGGACAAATTCCCAGAAATAATGTGGAAACTCCAGGAATGTATGGGTCCGAACCAAGGAATAGAATGACACATAACGTCCCATAAAACGGCACATCATCGCTTTTACACACTGGCTTTTGTACAGATTAAACAAATGAAATATTATTGTATAATTATTGAGCTTTAGAGGTGTATTTCTATCTTTGGACAGAACCAGGCTTTGTCTTAAGCTAAGCTCATGCTGCTGGATGTAGCTTCATATTTACTCGGCAGAAAGCGTATAAGTGTATTCCCCAAGTGTTGCACTACCCCTTTAAATACTTGTCAGCTGAGCTGTGTAAAATAATACTCAGCCTTGAATAAGTTTGATTTTTGAAAAACTGATTCACGATACATTGGACTTTAAAATTCATACTTTAAACCCAATACTTTTCCTACCTTAACCTTTAAAGTGCAATTATTTAATGAAGAACTCAGAAACACTTCCATCTGAATCCTTGTTTCCGGCTTGTCCACCGACGACTTACAAGAAACACAGTGGAAGTTAGAACTGTGGAAAGAAAACAAAATAAACTTGTGATTTTCCGTGATGTTTGTTTGCATGAACCTTCAGTTATTTTTGATTTAACTTGAGAAACTTACGGTCTTTCAGGTAACGTCTCTAAGTTCTCACTTCCACAGCGGTTGCAGGCCGGCCAGGAATAAGCTGTGGTCTCATCCACACCAACTATCACCCCTGCAGGCAGAAATTAAAGTGTTGAAATCCAATATTAACACACAAAGAAACCTATGGAAACAGGTGAACACTGTACTTTTAAACTTGGATATAGTTTACTTTCATTAGCTTATCTTTTATCATCAATTTTACTTACAATTTAAGTCAATTTTCAAGGAAAAACACTGACGCCTAACTTGAAGAAACTGATAAAGGATCTACATTGGTTTCAAAGTGTGTGTATGTTTGTGACAGGGTGTAAGAGATAAACACATCCCTTCGTTTTTATCTGAGATGGCAGTGATAAAACGCTCCCTGCTTGAACACCATCACTTAACAACCAGACGTGCTGCTGCTCCACAAACACAAACACGGGGCGGTTAATGAGATACTGAATTTAACGCAGATAAATTGCACATGCACATTGCGGTCTGAGCCCTTTTTTTCCACTTGTAATTTCCAGAAGATAGTATCCACGCACGAGTGCAAAAGATAATAAGTTTGTTTTATTTTTTTCAGCCACCTGACCAAACATGTTCGTCCAGAGGGGCCAGAACCAAGAGGGCTCACAGTTTGATCTTTGCCCTCAACTGTGACACGCAGTCGACAGATGCAGATTATTATCTGATTCACACTGGGGGGGGTTTTCTGCACCATATTTACATAATTGGAAAGAATCAAAGAAGAAGGGGCGGCTGTGTAGTGGAGAGCAAGGTAGTTCTCCAATCAGAGGATCGGTGGTTCGATACCCGGCAGTCGATGTGTCCTTGGGAAAGACACTTAACTCCAAGTTGCTCCCGAAGGCTTGCCATCGGTGTGGACTGGATGTTGCATGAATGTTAGTTAGAGTCTGATGGTGGCACCTTGCATGGTAGCCTGTCATCAGTGTGTGAATGGGTGAATGATATGTAATATACTACTGATTGTAAGTCGCTTTGGATAAAAGCGTCTGCTAAATGACTGTAATGTAAAGTAATATTTCACAAAAGGACTTTCAAAGAAAAGTGGGTCTTTCTATATTTGAATTTGGTTGCAAAATGTTTTTTCGACATATTTAATGTTTGCGAATAGGACAAAGCTTGATAGAGTAAGGAAACATGCACATTGACCATATGAAATAGAGGTTTAGAGGAGACAACGCAATGTCCCTTCAATCTGTAACTCATTTTCACCAAAACATTGCTCCCTCATCTGAATTTTAAAGCCGTATGGGGAGCAGACGTGTTGATTTCACAGACACAATGACATGGGAATTGATAGGAATCCAACTAAATTCCATGTGTTTTTGTTTCCTAAAGTCCCAAACAATGACAGCCTGAGGACACTGAATAACAAACAGCAGAAAGCGATGCCTTGAAGCCACATCAAGGCCTTGCTGAGCTGTAAACTTGTGTTTGTAAAAAACAAGTGGTTTTTTTTTTTCTTCCCCTGAGGAAAACAACCCATTGGGCATGTTCTGCAGGAATCACATGGAAACCACAGGAATCAGTGAGAAAAATGGGGTGTGGGGGGGGACTGACCTGAGAGAGAGCAGACGGAGTTGGGCGTGATCTCAGGACTCAGAGGATCCAGTCTGACAGGTCGGGGCAGGGTCTCTGCCTGAGGCGGAGACGGATCGCCCTCAGGGTCCACAGAGATCATCTCAACCACTGACTGCTCCACACACAGCAGAACACCTAGATTTGGAAATTTGGAAAATGTTATTACAAAAATACGGATGGAAAATGTGCATCAAAACCAGAGCTCGGATTGTGTTCATCCCCAAACCAGCAAAAGGTTTTATACGACTGTTTAAAATCGCATACGAAGCAGTACTCCTAAAACACCTGTAAACACACTTGTGTAAGTTTCCCTTTAAGTACAAATACAGAGGTATAATGAGCACATTGTACTTAAAGGTATACTATGTATCACTGTCAGTTGCAAAGTTCGCTTCCTGCTTGGCTCAATGAAGAGAGGGAGTGCCGTAAGCGAGGACAAAGCAATGAAACAGTGAAATAAAACTTTATTTCCTGATTGTTTCATGGTGCTCACGTTTTAAAGTACAAATTAACAAACCCACTCCTCCGCACAGCCCTACAGGATTGTGGGATTTTGAATAAATACACCTGAATTGCACACGGTTGCCCTTCTGTGCTTGTGTCTCCGGTCGGTCAAACTGACAGATAGCTGCACAATCTGCACACAGCAGAGGACAGAGAGCAAGAACAGGGGAAATACTTAAGAACATACTTCCGTTTTTTGATTACATTTTTTAAAACTGTGTTTTTAATTGACTCAGAAGCTCCATCAGTGAGCAACTAAGGAAGCATCAGTGTTCTACTGAACGACTCAGAAGGCCTTTGTTCAAGCAGCAGTCAGATTTTTGAATGAACACTTTTAGATGTGGTTTTTAGATTTAGCATCTTTCTGATGTTATTCATGTCTCAAACAGCATTTTATGGTGTTATTTATTCATTTGAAATGTGTTTTCTGTCTGCTTTGCACTGTGGAAACTATGTCTATTGTTGCATATATGAACTAATTTGTTGGCAAATTAGTTTCCCCAGCGGGGGATTAATACCAGGGATTATGTTCTATCTATAAATGCTGCATATTATACCTTTAAAGTTTCAAAAGTACTCATGTAGATCAGATTCTTAATTCTGACGCGTCAGTGTTAAAGTAGCATTTCACTGTTCACATTGTTATTTGATACAATCTAATATTTCTATACATAATAATAAATCAGTCACAGGTGACATTTTACTGCACGGCCACTTCTTCTACTTCTGTTACATTTAGTACACACAGCCCATAATACTGCGTTTCTTCTACTTGAAATGCAGGACTGTTGTAATGGAGTATATCTACATTGTTGTACTAAATACTTCTTCCACCACCAAGTATCTTATAACTATAGATGTCAGATAAATGTAGTGGAGTAAAACCATAATATTTTCCTCTGATATTTATTAAATTAGAAGAATAAAGTAGCAGAAAATGTAGTAAAGTCTCTTAGATCTTTACAGTTGATCCAGAATGCTGCAGCACGTGTTCTAACAAAAACTAAGAAAAGAGATCATATTACTCCAGTATTAACTTCTCTGCACTGGCTCCCTGTTAAATCAAGAATAGAATTTAAAATTCTTTTACTTACCTACAAAGCTCTAACTGGTCAGGCACCGTCTTATCTTAAGGAACTTATAGTTCCATATTACCCAACTAGAGAGCTGCGCTCAATCAATGCAGGGTTACTTGTGGTTCCTAGAGTATATAAAAGTAGGATGGGAGCCAGAGCCTTCAGTTATCAGGCTCCTCTTCTGTGGAACCAGGTTCCAGTTTCAGTCCGGGGGGCAGACACACTCACCATTTTCAAGAGCAGGCTTAAGACCTTCCTTTTTGATAGCGCTTATAGTTAGAGCTGGTTCAGGTTCGCCTTGGTCCAGCCCCTAGATATGCTGCTATATGCCTAGACAGCCGGGGGACTACCTAGGATACGCTGAGCTCCTCTCTCCTCTTCTCTCCCTCCTTCTTTATGTATTAATCTCCTATTTATGCACATTACTGATTTTGCTTCTTCCCCGGAGTTCTTGTGCTTTCTCGCCTCGCAGGTTCCCAGGAATCGGGGTTATATTTGGACTGTCATCGTGCCACCTACTGAGGCCCTGCTGACACCCACTACTACTACCACTATCATTATTAGTCACATTACTATTATTATTGCCTGTACTATTACGCTTATTGACTTGCTTGTACCCTGGAGTCTTTGTGCTTTCTCACTTCGCAGGCTTCTATAAATCGTGGCTGTACCTGGACCGTGGACGTGCATCCTGCTACGGCCCTGCTGACACCGACTGCTACCACCATTATTATTATTACTAGTCACATTACTATTACTATTACCTGTACCATTAAGCATTTTAGCTTTACTTCCACCCTGAAGCCCTTTTGCTTTCTCGTTCTGCAGGTTTCCATGAATCGTTGTGGAACCTGCTACTTCGATTATTATTATTAGTCACATTACTATCCCTATTTTCATGGCTATAATTCTACTGTAATAATTGCTGCTGTTATTATAAGTAGTCTTATTATATGAATCATTTATGTCATATACATTGAATGTGTTGTATCTAAGAACTGTTATGCTGCTCATTCTGTACACATGACATCTATTGCATTCTGTCCATCCTGGGAGAAGGATCCCTCCTCTGTCGTTCTCCCATAAGGTTTTTCCCTTTTTTCTCCCTGTTAAAGGGGTTTTTTAGGGGAGTTTTTCCTGTGCCGATGTGAGGGAAGGACAGAGGATGTCGCATGTGCACAGATTGTAAAGCCCTCTGAGGCAAATTTGTAATTTGTGATTCTGGGCTATACAAAATAAACTGAATTGAATTGAATTGAATTAAAGAAAAAAAAAAAAAGTAAAGTATCTCTGTGTTGTATTTGAGTAAATGTACTTATTGACTTTCCCCCAGTGTTTGGCTGACATGTGCACAGCTCATGACACTGTGGTTGAATGGCATATCTTGTCAGGTCACATGAAAGCTCTACCGTTTTCTCTGATGGCATCTCTGAATGACATGCGACAGGCAGCGGGGGAATTTAGTGATTCGAGGACACAGGAAGTGAGCGCACAGGAAGTGCTGACACACATGGCCACCGTTCGCCTGCCGAGCCTCTCGGGCTGCTGCTCCTGAAGACTGGGGTCTGTCAGCACCAACCAAACCTCACCCTGGCCTACATCACTGCTCTGAAGACACACAAAGGAGCAGACTGAGAGTTACTAAGAAACAGAATGACCTAGAAAGAAAAACTTTACAAGGAAACATTACATAACAAAAACTTACAGAGCACAAGTTGGATGCAAATTATAATTTCTTCCACAAAAAAAAACAAAAAACGCTTTGACGAGATTATTCATTCAACAAGCTACACACCCTAAAGCTGGTTAACAGTACAACAACATTCAGGAGTGTATCTGTGTTTCAGTGGTGTGAGCGTGAGGCAAAGTCCACTTTGTTCTGAGATGTTATCTCATCTCAGTCAAAGTTTAAAGGTCTCACCAATCAATGGTAAAGAACAGCTGGGCCTCTAACATGACTGACATACACACAGCGATATGAACGCTGCTCTATACGTCAAAGCTCCGTCTTATCAGTTTGTTGGTTCAAATGATCTCAAAAAGATGACAGAGGAGCACCAGAGGATGCAGAGTTTATCGTGTTCTTACGAAGTTAAAAAATTTTATGAAAAGAAAAAAAAAAAAAAAAAAAGTACCTGCATTATTCTCTTGTACAGAACAGTGGCGACAAAACTGCAGCGACAGGTTTTACGCTCACTCTGAAAAAGAAAGAAAAAATAAAAAGTTAGAGATCAACCTGCTGAGGATTAGTGATCACGATCTGCAGAACATTTTAGAAAACGTTCACCTGCAGTATGTCTCCTAAGGTTTGTTTAGTGGGAGGGATGTAAAGCGGCGACTCTGTTTGCTCCTCAGCGGGTTCAACTGAGCTCTCCTGACCAGACAGCAGGTAGCAGAAACTCGGAGCCGCACCTGCAGCTCTACTTTCCTATAAAAAACAAGGCACATTCATGTTTAAGAAAATATATTGATTCCTAAATTTGTCTTCTCAGTAAGCAGTTGCTCTTCAGATCTTTTGCACACTTTTCTACATTGGCCTTAAGAGCTCAATGCACTGGAACTAAAGAAAACATATTTAAATGTTTATTTGTTTAAATGTTTGCTTGTGTTTTCTGTATTTGCAGCACATTTTTCTTATGCTGAATACGTGTTGTCAGTTTCACGAGTTTGTCAGTTTGCCCATGTTTTATTTCTTTGCAGCCTTTTGTTTGTCTTGTGCATGTGTTGTTGAACCTTTTCATTATTTGTCTCCGACATAAAACAGAGACATTAGAAAATGCTGCTTGTGTCGTTTTAGTATGGAAACCGATGAGGCAGACATGAGGCAGAAACGCTCGCCTTGACGCTGTTTTAAAATGCAAATGTAGTTGTTTTGATGTAGCCTAAGGCTCTCAGGGCCACCATACTTTTCTCTTTGTTCATCTCTAGATTACTGCAACAATTAGCGTTACAGTATAGCAGTTCTGTTTTATGCAAATAAAAGGCTTGAAATGAAAGGTGCAGCGTGGAGTTTCATTATCAAAAAAAACCAACAACAATGGACTGATTACTCGATCGACAGGAACATAATCATCAACAATCATTTAAGTAAATTATTTTGGGGCAAAACGCCAACAATTCTCTAGTTCCTGCTTCTTAAGTGTGATGCTTTGCAGCTGAATATCTTCAGTGTCTGTGGTTTGGTCGGACAAAACAGCTCTTTGAAATCAATACATTGATGGGCATTTTATGGACCAAACAATTACTCTATTAGGAAAACAGTCAGCAGTTTAATTGATCATGAAAACAATAATTTAGTTTCAGCCAATCGCTGTTATAAAAATGAGAATATATTCCCAAACAGAGCATGGTGAGGGTGAAAGGCTCCTGCTGTGGTAAAACTTACACTGCATGTACTAGGTGTGTTTCCATGATCTTTAAGAGGCAGCACTGGGGGCCACAGACTGTCTATCAAGCTGAAAAGCCTGCTGCTCCTGAGAGAGAGACACACAAAAAAAGGAGAAGATGAATAAAAAAAGAGAAAGGGAGGTGGCACTGAAAGGGGGGGGGGCAGGAGAAACTGGTGAATAAGCGACTTTAACGGGAAGATAGAGAGCTTAAACAGCCAGTTTCACTTCCACTGAAACGCAGATCTGTTAAGACAGAGCTTGTTCTGACAAACTGGCAGGGAGCATGCTTGGGCTGGCAGAGCACATACACTCAACAAAAAAAAAAGAAAAGAAAAACTGCTTTTACAAGCAGGTTTTGAGATACTGAAGGGTGGGAAAATAGTTCACACCCTATGTAAATCACAACATCATTGTGGTGCTAAAATAACAAGGTTTTAAAAACACAACGATGAGTGATTTCAACGGCCAAGTTTAAAATGCTCAAGTAGTGACGTTTGACTTTCTTTCAGCGCAGTCTTAATCTCCGTAATGAATTCTGATCATACTCAATGTGCTTTTGTGACGTTTCATTTCCGCCCAAACTCATACTGGGAGGACTTAATAAGTAGCAGCTTCAGGACACGCCAATCTCTTCATCCACTGTCTCTTTTCTAAGAAGTACATGAGTTGAGTTCAAGGTGGCCGGTCAATTCAACCATGAGTGTGTGTGCCGTCATATCAGCCAGCGGCTAACAACCTGTTAGTCAGCCTCTAATCACAGGGTTTCTTTGTGTGGAACCGGTTCTGCAGCCCATTCAAGTCCAGTGAGGCCTTCTTAAGGATGAGTTACGACAAAACCAACACAACTCATTCAACGCACTCTGATGTTTCACACTGAGCTTACTTCTTTCTGTTGTTTGGAGCAAGTTTCGAGCACGGCTTTTCTTTCTCTCTTTAGTCAACATACGTCCAAGAATAGGTAACTTTTCTGGGAAAATGCTTTCTTACCATAAGGACAATATTGACAGGACACAGTGCTCACACAGGTTCCAAGGTGGCCTCTGATTGTTTGTTTTAGAAACCACACACCCCCTCAAAGAATAATAATCTTTAAGAAGAAGTTTGGCATCTTGGAAATACGCTTACTCACTTCTTTTTTTGTTTGCCAAGAGTTTGATGAGAAGATAGACAACACTCTCGTGTTTGTGAGGTAAAGATGTAAGGTGAGCGTATTCGTAGTTTGTTGCACTTATTGTATTCGTATTAGTTTGTTGCACTTATTGTATCCATAGTAATTTGCCTCTGCACTATACTTTTGCTCTGGTTTATGCTTTAAGATGCTCGTTTAAGAAAGGAGATGCACTTATGACTTCTGGTGACTAGTAGTTCTCTTGAATACCTATGTTGAATACACTTATTGTAAGTCGCTTTGGATAAAAGCGTCTGCTAAATGACTGTAATGTAATGTAATGTAATGTGAGCAAGGAGCTGGTTAGCTTAGCTTAAAATAAAAGACTGGATACAGGGGATACTGCTAGCAGGCCTCTGTCCAAAAGCAAAACTAAACATGCCTAAAATCTGCTCTCAAGCTCAATAATTTGCACGTTATATCTTGTTTGTGAATTAAAAAGCAGGGTTGTGGTGTTGCCTTTGGACACAGCCAGTCTAGCTGACTCCCATGCTTCTAAGTCTTTATGCTAAGCTAACAGTCTCCTGGCTGTAGATTCTTGTTTACCATACAGACATGAGAGTGGTATCAATCTTCTCCTTTACATCTCTGAGAAAAAGCAAATAAGCATATTCCCCAAAAACTATTCCTACACTGTTTACACTGTGTGATAGGCTTAGATTTCCATATATTTACTGCTTCTAAGAAACTGGGAGGGGAGGATGAATGTCTTATTTACCCGAACCAGGCCCACGCGCTTTTCCACTTGAGCTAGTATGATAGCCCCATGTGTGTGCATTGGAGATAGCCCATCCATCACATGTGACCACTGAAAACCCTTCAGAGACATTATAGGCTGCGGTGGTTACTGAAAATACCAAGGATGTCAACATACCCCCAGGCGCTCTTATAATGTTCCCATGTCAGATCTTCTAACTGCTTCTAATCTGGGATCCGGACTATGGAAACTCACAAGGGACACAGAGCGTGCCGTGCACCATCGGTGTCACTTTACATGTAAACACAGTTGCACCGCCGGTAGGACGGCATAATCAGGTTCATATGAGCTGCAAACGTTAAAACTCTCATTGTATTGCCAAAATGTGGTGGTTAGTGTTTCAGAAGGGCATTCAGGCGTAAAAATGGGGGATTTGCTGATGTTTAAACTCCTGGAGATTTACACATTAGACACTAAACACAATGTGTGATGGTGTAGCTTGAGGCTCAGTGCTTCTACAGCACATGGACCTGAAGCATTCACCCAGGGTTGTTGTTCCAGATGGCTGAGCAGCGAGATAAGATAACCTCACATAGAAATCCATATCACAGACTGAAGTTGGCTCAGGTGAAAAGCCACCCCCCCCGGGATTGAGAGGAAGGGAACAGTGTGTGGGTCTAACCGTTCTCGAGTGACCCGCTGCACCACTTTGATGCCTCTCAGCACGCAGGTCCTACCCTGCCACTTGCGGCAGTACTGGTGGAGGTCGTCCTTGCAGGGCAGGAAGTGGAGCTGGACCACGCTGAACATCCCATAGCTATCCTGGACAAGCACACAGAGCCTGGGAAAGACAAAATGAGACTGGTTCGATACACCGATTATAATATGAACACTGCTTACTTATGCTAAACGTGTCCTAAGGCGTAGAAAACTGTTTCTGTTTATATTCTTTCACTAAAACACAATGTTTGCATTGTTTACATCCGTGTTTACTTGCAACGCTTTCTTCTTAATATTCATTTTTTGTGTATTGCAATGCTTCTTTGCATGTTACCATCACCAACTGATGATCAGCAGAATAGTGTGACACAAGAAACAAGATCTGTATGCTGTCATTCCTCATGACGTCGCACAGTACCAACAAAACTGGAACACACTTGTAAAATGGTTGCTCTTTAGCACTACTAGTGGTCAAAAACTCCACATTGTATTTTAAATTAAGATAGTTGAGGAGCTTTATTTAATTGAAAAACACCTTGACTTTCAAGAAAGAGTGTAGGATTAATATGATTTTCACCAAAAATCAATAAGCTATGATTACTTTCATTATGCAAAGAGGAAACACATGTGCACACGTTGGCAACGGAAGTGGTATTCGCCTCAGCCATCGAGATGAGTCAGCAAGCTTTAAACGTTGAATTAAAACTATTTATAGCATCGTTAGAATCAACATTCAAACAGAGGACGCAAGTTCTACAGAATTCTGTCAGGATCACCACCGCTTCAGATCAACAAGTGTTTCATATAAACGAGTGACTGTGTTTCCTGGTGATTTTAATCCAAATATGTCTGTAGAAACTTCCGTTAAATGATTGGCGTAGATAATCAACACAGATGAGTACGTATTAAAGGCTTTTACGAGGTCAACTCCATGTTCTGCTCGTGTTTTCAACAGCTTCCATCGCTACGAACGGTTCTGAACATTTCATTTTTCTTTCTCTCCTTCTCTCATTGTTCTGCCTGCTGTTCTGCTTGGAGCAAAAGCAACATTTCTACTTTTCCACACAATCAAATGCAAAACAAGGAGAAATTGCACTCAGCTGCAAAGCCTTATGGGTGTGTTTGCACTGTAATAACATTAGCACAATGTCTGTGGTGAATCAGATCGTGGGAAGGGGCAGATAGCAGTTATAAGTGATGGGCAATTCATGATGCCTTCAGCAGCCGCAATCCATCCGTTTTGAATTTGCGGGCCCCAAAAATGTAATGAAGGAACATAACTTAAATGTCTTTGTCAGTTCTTGTAGGCTGAAAAGTTGTTTATAACAGCATAAACAAGAATGCCTTAAAGTTCTCTGAATAATTGAAAGTTTAAACTTTTAGCAACTTCCTAAGGTCAAATCGAACAAACTAGTAAATGAAGACTTTGAGTTTTGTCACTTGACTCAAGGATTTTTTGGGAACCTGCAATACTTGGAGTGCAGAGTACATTTCTGTTTCTTCTGTGTTCTGCTTTTGTCCCGGCTGCACCTGCTTGCTACTGGGGCTGGACTGAAATTAATCAATAAACCAAGTATTTCCATTGAAGATACTATAATAATTATCACGTTTTCACGAATCCCAACTTGTTTCTTTTGAATCAGATAATGCGATCCTTCTTTGTTAAGAAGATATATAGCCCTTTGTACAATTAAACATAAGTGACACACTCACAATAAGGCTAAGCACTGGCATTTGGAAGTGCAACTGCTGCCTGCCGGTTTGACAGGCTGCTGCTGACAGAAAAGACCTTTGGCCCACAAAGTTGTGAGGCAGAGAGCTGCTGCGTATTCCTGCACTCTGCTGCTCCCAGTGAGGGAGGAACTGGAACTGCCATAGACTCCAGTATCTCAACCAGTCAAGCCCAGACACGGCCCTCTACCAGCCCCGAGAGTAAACAGTGGAGTTCATATCCCCTGGTTAGACAGGCGACAGTCAGGGAGGAAGAGGAGGAGGAGGAGGTGGTAAGAGCAGTGAAGAGGAAGGATGATTGTCAGCGTGCCCGTCATGCATGCGCACATCCCAGACGTTTTGGAAAGTTTTGGGACTGTTTTCAACCACCTGATTAGGTCTATAAACGTCCTCTGTTGGTAAACATGGGGTCTGTCTGTGTTTGTTTTAAGAGATCTGGAAATAGATATCTCAATAACATTCCTGCCATGACTTCTGGTGGTGAAGGCCAATGTTTTCACCAAGATTATTCTCAGTTGTTTGCTTTTATTCACAATCCAAAATCAGAACTATATGACATCCTGGAAAATACAAATACTGAGACAAAGAATGTTGTTTTGAAGGTTTTATGCTTATGGAGCTGTAAACACAAGAGTGTATAATGTTTAAAGTGAAATAAAGAATAGACCCGAGCTCATGAAAATCTCTTACTGAATTTTTTGACACTTTGTCAAGTCAGACAATAAAATGCCTCAAGCAATTTCTTCAAAGTTCTTTCAAAAATTCTTTCAAAGCACAAAAATATTATTTATTACAGTTAGAGTTCCGTCCTGAGATGAACCCAGTCATAAAAAAGGAACAAATGGCTAACATTAATAATCATTTTCATTATTTATTGATCTGACTTTTCATTTATTGTTCATATAAAATGTTAAAGTGAAAAAAGCGTATTATAACAATCCGAAACATAAAATTTACACTAATGAAATCTTAACCAACTTTTCTGGAACCTGCAGTTTATCAAGATTATTAATACAAATGGCTAAATCTTTAATGGATGCAATATCTAAACGAACAAAGCTGGTGATGTTCTGTATTTGTTTTCTGTCGAAAAAATGCAATGACGAAACAAACAACTTCTCAAAAGTCAGTTTCCTACTAAAGCTGTTAATCTTTAAAAATGCGTCATAAATAGTTAGTTTAAAAAAAAAGGCATAATAATTCCTTAAAACATCTGGGCATGATTTTTTCTTTTTTTTTTTAGCAAACTCAAACTGGAGGACATTTAACTATTTTCAGCTGCTGACACATTTGGTGCTTTAGTGAGTATTGACAACAGCAGGACGGTGATTGATTGGTCGACTTGAAAGAAAGAAACGTGACCCGGTTCAACAGTGAGGCTCATTGATGTGTTGTAATCCTTTTTGGATAACAAAGGAGGAATGATTAGGTATGATTAGTGCTCGGAGGAATACTATATAATCACGCTTTGGCTATAGTGGAAATACTTGTGAGCAGGATCAGTTCATAGTCGGTTTGTTTTTGTTCACGGGATTTGTTGACAATAACAAAACGATAGGCCATAAAACAGAGCTATCCTTTAACTATTACTATTATTATTACTATTATTATTACACATAAAACTTTAGATTTAATTAAAGAAATACTATATTCCGCACTTAATCGTTGTGTGTGAAACTTACTTTGTCGTGTAATCAAATTGATCTGGGTTAAATCAATAAATAAATCATAATGAAACTGCCAACAATATAAAAACAGTACAGCTGCTACAGTCCCATTCGGTGGGAACACTTTCACTTTAAGGGCAGCTTGTCTGAACTTGCAGACACTTAATATGAAACCTGATATGACACTTGAACGATAGAAGAGAAAAGTGATGGGACTCAGAGCGCTACCAGCTTGACATAAACAGCCCCCCCCCCCCCGTTCAGTGCCTCCTTTTTACCCGTTAACAGCCCGACTTCCTCAAACACTGACCCCTCACTCCCCAAGAAATCCTCTGCCATTGGTCGGTTTCCGTCTCAGGCAGTTTTCAGGAATTTGTTATTGTGAACGATCAGAGAATTCTCAGCATCTACAGTTTTCTTCCAGGAACTACGATCCATGGAGAGTGTTCAAGTACACACACACACACACACACACACACACACACACACACACACACACACACACACACACGCACACACGCTGTATGTGCATGCACAGTACTTGGCAAGGCACAAGTAAGTGACCCACACATTAAGAACCCAGCAGAGAGGCCTCATTGGTGGGGGGGTGGACAGGCGGGATTCCTTCCTATGTGTTGTCCACCAATCAGTGCAGACAGAGTGATAAACACGGTTGTAACAGGATCCTTGCAGCACATTGTGTTCCTTCTCCACAGAGACAGAGAGACAGAGAGAGAGAGAGAGAGAGAGAGAGAGAGAGAGAGAGAGAGAGAGAGAGAGAGAGAAAAAGAAACAACTAGCCTCTCCTCTCATCCTGCAAACAGTTAATCTCCTTGTTTATTCTAGTCTGAATTTACGGGAACTTGACATCTTCTTCAGGCGTAAATATCACACTGGCCCCACTCCCATGTGTGTGTGTGTGTGTGTGTGTGTGTGTGTGTGTGTGTGTGTGTGTGTGTTAACATAGAGGCTAAACAACAAAGGATCAAATAAGCATGCTGACCAGGGGAGTGAGTCATAGAGGCCGGGGACACAACATGAGAGGTACACACTGTCCTCGTCTTTATACAGAACAGGGCTGCGAATTAAACGACCCTGCCAACTGCAGAGCAGACATGCATCCTGGGAAAAGTACTATAAGCAACTAAATATACCAGGAAGTTGTTGTCTAAAAGTGTACTCAAACAACCTTGGTCTATTTTAGAAAGTTAGAAAGAATTTACGATTTATGATAAGAAATCAAACTTCCCAGATTCAGTTTGAATCTGTAACAACAAGGAGGCAGAGTCATCCACATATTTTGAATTCAGGCCCTCGTGATCACCTCCCAACCTCCATCCTTTCACTTCCTACCGAGCCTGTTGAATCTGGTTTAGTAGGAGGAAAAAACGGGAGGACATTGCAGGAGGGTTTCCGGTCAGAGGGCGGCGTTTGTTTACCAGCCGCAGAAGCAGCATGGCAGGAGCAAGTGTCATATTACAACCGAGAGCTCATTTAGTCAGTTGGCCTGTCAGCTGACCGGGGCTCTCCTTTCACCACAGAGTGCACCTCGTGCCGCTCCACTCTGAGGAACCAAAGCTCCTCTTTTATTACTCAGCAAAGAAGTAAAACAACAAGCCTCGGGAGGGCCAGGCTACTAAAGGTCACGCTCGCTGGATTTGCTTCAAATAGGACATTCACTGAGTCAGTAACAATAATAAGAGCACTTGAGTTAACCTCGAGGTCATTTCAATAACACCGGAAGCTTGAAAGAGCTCGCACTGCAACTCTTTAAACAGGAGTTAACTTTTGTTTTGTAAAAAGGAGATAAGACTTCTGGTCACTGGAGAGAAATATCGTTCGTATTTTTAAAATAAGACATTGTTAAAGATGCAGCAATCAATCTTTTTGTATTTAAATAAGAGAAATAAGACGTGATGGAAAATTTGTTACACATATGACAAACCACCTGTGGATCAACACCCGACTCTACTTTACTAAACTCTGTAGCGTTTTTAGTGTCTTTCAGCTCATTGTTTTGGTTTTACAGTCCACAACATCTCACGCTCCCATCGTCATCGTTTCCAATCACACAAGTCAGATAAACCCACTTTACGCCTCAGCCAAGAATCAAACATAAGGTGATCAGATAAACTGGTTGGAGCGTGAATGTACCAGTTTCAAACTGGGTGTCCAGAATCTCGATCAAATATCTTAAAAACATATTTGTCCTGATTTTCAAGACAATTAAAATAATAATAATAACAACAATTAATATACTTGTTTTTTTAAGCCTTACATAAACGTTTATCATGTTCAGTCCCACTCATTGTTGCCTAATCCAAAACAGAAACAGAAACAATCCACCACATGTTCTGAATTCAACACAGATTTGTCTGTATGTGTCAATCAGTCAATGTGTCGTCGTCAAGGCTGTTGCTATGACGCTTGCAGCTCTTTCTGGCTGAGCCAATGGTTAGCTGTCATGCCCAAGAGAAAGTCGGTCTTCTCAAAGAGCTCCAGGAGACCTACTCCTTCTTAGTAAAGTACCTGGCAATGAAATGCAGATAGCAATATACAATTGCACGCCTTCTTCATTAATAATGAAATGGTATAAACTGCCCACTAAAATTTCCAACAGTCTTCAAATCACTTGCTGTGTCCAACCAACAGTCAAATCCCAAAAAATATTCAGTTTACTATCATGTATGACAAGCCCCAAACCCCCATTTGACAGGCTGGAACTAGAAATTGATTCACATTTTTTCTTGAGAAAATGATGATTGGAAGGTTATGGTAACTGAAAACAGGCAACTCATTTTCTGGAAATCGACTACACCTTGAATTGACAAATCCTTCCAAGCACTTTGATTTATTATTTTCCAATGAATACAATGAGAATGCTCCACCTTCAGATAAACGTCACCAAAGCTAAAACACAACTGAACTATTTCTGTGTCACTTAGACTGAGCGCCATGACACTTTTACACCCGTATTAAATATACGTTTTCTCTCAAGAGCATTAAGGTAATAGCTGCTGCAAACCTGTTCCACCCAGCGGAGAACAATTGGGCAGCAGTTCAACTTTAACTTGCTGGTGCACGAGATTCTGAAAACATCACGCTGTATTTCTCGAGAATTGGAGAGAGTTGCTCGCAGAGGAGCTGGATTCAATTAGAAATGTTTGTGTCCTTTGACAAGCAATTCCATATGGCTGGAGACAGTGTGAGCGCTTTGTGGGGCCCGCTGCACTCTGAACAATAGCTCGACCACTTACACACATTGTGCCACCAAGGAGAAGCATGCAAAGGCCTGAGACCAAGGGAACCTGCATGCAATTATTATTATTTATTTGACAAAAAGAGTCATTTATATTGTGGGAAAGAAGCAAACCCAGAATATAAAATGTGATTCTCTTTTGGCATCGAGTGACAAACTAAAGGCCTCACTGGGCCGCCAATGAACATCTGGTCCAACAGTACCTGGTTCTGCCTTTTTCTGCAGGAGGAGGCGGAGCTGATGAAGACCTGATGGGAAGTTTGGACTTGAGGATGGACACAGGAGAGCAGTCGGGCACCGGGGTGGAGTAAACCCTCTGGACCACCACCTCCACGTCCTGCCCCACAGAACCAGCCTGGCCCAGGCCCTCGATAGCTTCCAGGAGAGAAAGGCAGTGTCTCGCTAAAACTCCTGAACCTCTGAAACTGCAGAAAGAACCGGAGGCAGAAACCTGAGGAGAAGACAGAGAGGAAATGAGACTCACACCTTAGAGCGGCAATGGTTGGTCAAGTAATCAAGTAGTTGATTGAAAGAAAACTTATCTGAAAGTATTTTTTAAGGAAAAAATGCCCGTTTCAACTTGTTAAATATGAATAATTGCGTCTTTTAGTTTTGGACTGGACTGTTGATCGAACACAACAATACTTTTCAAGATGTTCACTTGGATTTGAAAACGAGTGACACTATTTTCTGATATGATATAAACCAAACAATAAATCTATTTATCTTTAGTTGCAGCGCTATGCTCTGTGTTTGTCTATGCGACATGAGCAAACACAGCACTAATTGAACTTTAAGCCACACAGTAACATCATTGTAGTGTGCAGCGTAAACCACAAGATTTGCATTTACTTCACGCTTCATTAGAAATCTGCTATGTAAAGGAGGGCGTGGCCGATGGTGAAGTTACTTAGACACTCAGTCGCTGTCATAAAGTATTTGTGTTTGTTCGACGCAAACAGAGATTCAGATTGAAGAAAATCAAACATGCATGAAAACCTTGTAAACCGATATCCCTCCAAAAGACTGGTTGCATAAGAGAGACTATGTATCATAAACAAGGTTGTGAAATGTTGTTCACACAGTCGCACCTGTTATTTAATATGAATTCTAAAGAAATTAATTGATAACATTTTGAAGACTATTGACACAAGCCTCCTCATGAGTGAGCATTGAATTTTGTTTTGTTTGCAAAAAAACAAACAAAAAAACTTGCACTGATGACATTTTTCTTTGATAGCAGCTGAGAGTGAGTTACAGACTTCGTGCATTGCGATGGTCAATAAAAGTTTCTTTGGTGTCTAATATGACCCATAAGTTACTAAATACGTTACATTTTGAATTGGAAACTAAGCGTAAATGCACGTGATTCTACTGTCATCAAAGCACACGTACCCGTTTGGCATCGATCTCCGTTGACGTCCTGCTTTCCTCCAGTGGCCCAAACGTCTTACACAAAGAATACGTGTTGCATCTTTCTGCAGAGAGCAGGCCTCTAGGATTGGACACGCTGGCTTGTTTGGTAGCAGAGTAGACTTTCTGGCTGAAGTGTGTGTTCAGAATAATATCACAGCTGAAGCCCTCGATAGAAAGACTTTGCCTGCAAAGAGATAAAGTTTTAGATTTAACTGTTGTTTCAGTGCTTTTGTTGCATTCTACGCCTCGACTCTGCACTTTCTTATTGAGTTTCAGCATGAAATTAAACATATTTAAGGCGTTGGGCAATGATGAACAGTTTGTGTTGTGATGCCGTTGTTAGCAGATGCAAAGACTGAGATTTTACAGTACATTAAATGGAGTCAATTATTGCACAAACGTAGGGGGGCTGAGAACTCGAGACTGTTTGAATGTCAAACTCAGATAAGCTACCAACCACCTCCACATGTTTCTTCGAGGAGGTACCACCCAGCACAGAGTGCAAGATCAAAAACGTTCTCCGAAGCAAAGTGAAAATACACAACGGATGCTTATATCGTCCTCTTTCACAGAGGTAAAAGATGAATTTTCCATATAAGTGAGGTTATTGAAAGGCTTACACCTCGCGGTGCCGCACAGCTCAATTAAAACACTTTCCAAACGTGACATCACGTATGGAAAAATCTTTCCAACCCACGTTACAATCAGAAAAACACCAAATCAAATGCAAAGACTGCGTGTATGTGACCTGAAGTGCTCCCGTGTTTAATTTCTACCGTTTGTAACCGTTTACCGGCTTAGCTTTCACTCGTCTGTGTGAGCCAAGAAGGAGAGGCGTCTCCGTGAAATCTGAGGAAAACATTTCCGGTCAAGTGCTTCAACCCATCAAGGTGGATGACACACAGCTGAGGGGCACCGAGCCTGAGAACAAAACAACCTGAATAATAGATAATTATACGGCACGTTGCTTATGTTAAGTTTGAGTTACGACTTAATTTCTCCCACATGCGACACGGATAATAGTGTGATGATGGCTTATCACTGACTCATGGCCAAGATCACTGAGTGACTGGAACTACTGAGTCATGTCACAGCTTGTCTTGTTGAACCAGAGAAATTAAAACACAAAGACAAAGCTGAAAAAAATGTTTTATATGGATGTAATTTGGTAACCTTTGTGGAGGTTATAAAGTTTTATGTCTTTATGGTTTATTTGTTATTCTGTTGCATTATACCGACTGCTTCTAATATTTAGTCTGTTCTCATTGATATAAACGGGTAGGTTTAAATACTGTGTCCTTTAACGAATCAAAGCGACGCATTACTATTCATTATTAAATGATAGTTAAAAGTGATTCTATATTCACAAGATAGATATTGAGATAGATATTCAAACTTTACAGCACACATCTTTGAAAGAGGCTGGACACATCTGCAGAAAACATCTGTACAGCCTCACAGTAGAGTTGAATAAAACATTTAAATTAGAATTTTATCCTTGCCAAGGTAGTATGTTTTGCAGGTTTTTGTCCTTGACTGCATTTAATTCTACGTACATGGTCATGGTTCTGTTTTTATATTATGTGCAGTCAAGTCAGACTAATGTGTGTGTGTGTGTGTGTGTGTGTGTGTCCTTAGCATATCTCTAGAAGTGTTAATCCGATCTACTTCACACTTGGAGGGGTGACCTAAGGACGTGCGGTGTCCTAGCAGGACAATTGATACGTTCAATATTAATAACCTTTTATTAACCAAGCGACGGGCGCTCTGAGCAGCAGTAGGTGCAGGTTTTAATGGCTCTACAGAATAGAGTTGAGCGCGTCGTCCTCTGCTCATAAACTAAAAGGTCACTTAAACCACGTCTTCTGATTTGATGATTTGCGCTTCCAGGGGGCCAGGCGGTCGCGGCACATGGCCCGGTAAAAAGCCGCGCCCCGAACGGGCTCTGCACAAGATGTGATGCATTCACCACATCCAGAACATACTGTAATCTGTACTGTGCCCGTGCAGACACTTGGATGACTCATCCATTAGTCCCTAGATTTAATTAATCCAGTTGAATTATGACAGTCAATAATTTAAGCCATTAATCAGGTGAGTTGGTTACACTTCTAAAGTTTACTCACCTGTCTATAAAACATATTACAGAATAAATACAGACTCTTAGTCAGACTAAGCATGCATACTAATTTCCCACATTTTAGACTAAATAATTACTTGTAATGTTATTAAATTATAAAAAATGTTTATTTTCCTGCACTTAAACATTACTTTACATTAATATATTTAATCAAGTACTGTACTTAAGGACACTTTTCAGGTATTTAATACGAGTATATATCCATTCTATGGTAGTTAATCTTAATACTGCACTACATTTATGATGGATAGATTATTTATTTGACAGTATAATAATAATAGTAGAAGTAAATATTATAGTTATTCACTGCCTTTCACTTTAAGATTCAATTTAAAACATACGATCAGTTAAGAATAAATTATGCAATTGTATACATCAAATTACCCAGCAGGATGTAAATCAGTTATAAGTGCTATAACAGTAAAGTATTGTTTACATGGTGATGAATACATACTAATAGATAATTTAACATTATTATTACGACATTATCCCCTTTTTAATCGCCTAACCTTTCGGTTAAAGCTTTACTAATCTTATTATTATAGCCATGTCATTTCCTCATTTTCCCGTCCTAACAAAACAGATACTTGTGCAAATGTACTCGATGACTCCGCATAAGCCGTCATATCGTTTATCAGTCCAACATCTCGAGCAGAGATCTGTTAATCATCGAGAGCCATAGAGTGCCGTTAGCAGAGCGGAACGTACTGTTCACGAGAAAAAGGTACAACACCCGCGCAGGAAGCGTGACCCCATTGTGCACAGGTGAGTGGGCAGCTGTCATCATCACACAGGTAGCCGAATTTAAGGAGCGGCCCCGGCTGCTGCCGTCACAGCTTTGACAGTGAATAATCCCTGCAGGTATTTCCGCTCAGGCCACAGCCCACTCACGGCGAGGCGTGGGAGGTGGGAGGAGCCAACACCACTCACTGCAGGAACTGCGGAGGCGGTTAACCCCTTGGTGAGTGTCGCACAGGAAACTAAATGGAGGAATTTTACCAGATACCCTGATGCTCTGAATTCCGGGGTTTTTTCCACTTAAGCCCGTCCTGTCACTCTAGAACAAGTGAACAAGTGAATATCTGTTCAGAGAATATTAAGCTTGTCACCAGCTTTTTTTATTGAGTTAGAATATTTAATGATTTTAAATGTAGACCACATGCTGTAGCTGCTGGGAGTCATTTACACTAAAAGAGTATTTAAGGACACTTGCTCAGAGGAGAAATGATTCTTTGAAAGAGTACATGTGGAGAGTTTGGTGGTGGTGGTGGTGGTGGTGGTGGGGGGGGGGCTTTTCTCTTTCTTGTGATTTCAGGAATGGAATACAACAGGGAAGGAGAGGTGCTAAAGCCAGAGGTGCTTTCAAACCACCATGTGTTTTCAATCTCATTCCTTTTGGCTCCCTCCACGCTCTGCTCCCAAAAGCTCCAGCAAAATAAATCCCACTGTGTTTTTTTTTCTTCGGCTTGCTGGAAATGACCTAACTACTGCCAGGAAGAGGAATGTGAAGCATTCCCTGGAGCTGTTTCGTGACGTCAGAGCGCCGAGGAGGCCCCTGCGCTTCCGCCAGCCTGGATATTCCAGAGTACACTCTACCTAAACTCCCAACAGCTGGAGTCAACTGCTGCTTCGCTCCAACTCCAAAACAATCCTGAAAAACACACACGTACACACACACGCACATATACACACACGCACACACACGCACACACACACACGCACACACACACACGCCACCCCTCCGAGCCTCTCCGCCCTGCCCTCACATCTGGGCCTGAGCTGCTTGCTATTGTGAGCTGAGAGCAGCACATTTTCATACTTCAAAAAAGCCAAAAGAAATATCATAGTTTCAAGTTTTTCTCAATGTTTGATGTGTTCAAGTGTTTTATTTTGTCGATCAGAGTGCCTCCTCAGCATTATCTTATGACATCCTGATACTCTTTGTCCTGAATGTAGTGAGTCAGTCTTGTATTGTGTAACTGTGTCCTTTTTGTGTGTGGGTTTTTTTTTTTTTTTATTCACCTGCCAAGAGATGACGTAAAAAAAAAAAGGAAAGGGAAGTGCAAGACAAAGTTTCACTGATCAGAAGAATAATCATTTTTAACAGATTTGTGTCTTCAACTCTATTTGAGTCGCAACCTACATTTATATATTCTCATTATAGCTGAAACAACGATCGACAGAAAATTAATTAGAAGCTACTTTGATAATTGATTAATAACTAAGTCATTCTTTTTTGTAATTGGTTCTAGTGGAACTCATATCATTGTGTGACACAAATTCTCTTAAAAGCGTCCAATTCATCTAAAAAGCAGGAGAACCCCACTAAATGTTCCTCGTTACTTTACCGCCCAATCAAAGTCTTCTGCAGCTTTCAGACCCTGCTAACCCAAATATTCAAATCTAACTGCAAAAAATGCCAGAATCTTAGAATAATTTAACATTATATGCATAAATGTCCACTTTAAAAGTTTAAACGACAACATGTCTCTTGCTTCACTGAAAAGTGTCCACTGGAGGTTTTCAGGTTTCCTCATAACTCTTTTGTAAGTTGCATACTGGACACAGCATTGGCTCCGAACCAGTTCTGATGTCATGAATCCCTGCTCATATGTTCACGTTTTAAACTCAGATTTCAGTTGAGAACAGAGAAACTTTCCCTCAGCAGATTAATGTTTTAAACATTCTGCACACACATGGTTTTGCACAGTGAGGGTCAAACACATGTTTCAGAGTGGAGGCGGGGGGGCTTTAAAGGGTGACATGTGCTGCATCCTCTCACCATGGCGGGTATATGTGGACGATATCTCCGGCTGCAGGGATCAGCTGGGCTGCGGTCTCTCTGTTAAACAACACCATCATACGAGCTCTCCCCTCAGAGAGAGGCTCTCTGTGCTGGTGGCCCTCTCCGGGAGGCGGGCGGTGCTCGCAGTGCGCCAGTTGCATGCTGCACTCCTCCTGAACCTCCAGCACCTCCAGCACCAGCACGCCAGGCCTGTCCACTGGAGAGCACAGCAACAACAACACAGATGTTCAGTGTATGTTTGAGTGTGGTCGTATGCGAGAGTGTACTCGTGCTCTCACGGACTCTTGCTCTCTGTGGGACTCATTACGCGTTATGAGAGTAATTCACTTTTAGCATCAGAACAGTTCGCACTACATAACTGTAAAGATGTAAGTGACTCAGACTGAGCTGGATATGAAACGCAGTAAATCCCACTGGGTGAGTGTGCAAATGTTTGGAATTTCACCATGACGCTGACTTTGCCTTTTTGGCCCGAGCAACAAAGTCAAGAGAAATTATTGAGAAAACGCTAATCGAGACAATGCTCCGAAGCTGTAATTCAAAACTGTGATAAGAGAGCAACTTGGCTGCATGTGCATTGTGTGTGTGTGTGTGTGTAAAGTTGATTGCATTGAATCGTGAAAATAGCAGCATGAGAGCGCTCAGTCGATGCGGTTCAGTGCCTGCGTACGTCAACAGTCCCTGAAAGTGGCCTGGAGGGGGAATTTTAATACGATAAGACTAGATCATATCGAAAGGAATCACTGGAGAGTGATTAAGTCTTTTTTAACATGCATTCGTCCAAACATGAAATCGAAGCTCTTCATTCGTGCTCTGTGCGTTTAGGTCCCAGATTACAAAATCATCAAAACAACCGCAGGCAGTAGGCCAAAACTGAGATAGTCCTCCCCTCGGCCTGTAAAGATCTGATAAGTTGTAGGCGGGGCGACTTGTGCGAGTGCCCTTACATAACAGAGGAGAATTACAGCAACAAAAGCTAAACAGGTGTCATGTCACAGCATGAACATCTAGTAACAGTATGGTTATTGTTAAGAATTTACCACGCAGAGAGACAAATAAATAACGCAAACTCTCCTGAAAAAAGTTTAACTCTGCACTCTGCAGTGAAGGACATCTGACTTAAAAGGTTTGAAAACTCTGCATCAACGTCAAAAAAACACTATTGATTGGACCTTTAAAAATGAGGTCAACCTCCACGCTTTAACCCTCCGCTTAACTCTTTACCCCCGAATCACCCATCTACTGACCACAGACTCTAGGTTGCATCAGGTGGGTGTTAGTGTTTTGTTTTTTTCCCACAATCAACTGTCACCTTTAAGCCACTGCTTGTGTCCTATTATGAGGACACACTTGACAACAAGAGAAGTGGTTTGGTACGCCGTAAAAAGGAAAAAAAAACAAAAAAACTAGGCGAGCAGTTTCCTGTCACCTACATACTGAGTTCACGGTTCAGAGCCGCAGCGATCAGCCTCTCCATACGATCTCACACTCACACTCACACACACACACACACACAAAAGAATCACGCCCCCTTAGAGACGGGCTTCATCCCACTCACAAATCAAAGATCATTGTTAAATGTGAATGAGGCGGATGTGTGCAGCATCTTGAGTGTAATGTGTTAATCACCCGTTGTTGTTGCTGTTGTTGCTGTTGTTGAGCTGTCAGAGATGGACTGGTGCCTCCAGAAGCTGACGGCTGACCTCTGTCTGCTCTGGAGTCGATTCAGCCTCTCAGCAAGACCTCCGCTATACGACAGACAAACCATAGATGACGTTAGCTGATAAACTCACGCTGCGTTCCATCAAAAGCACCTGCTAAATTGTTTATCTCAAAGAAATTGATTTTCTGATGCAAAAAAGAAAAACGCAAGCTGTCGAAGACTACAGATAGCCATCTGTCAGATTTGGTGGGCTCGGAGATGGCAATGACATTTAGCACCCACATCGTGACACCAGGTGTCCCTTTCATCATCCATTCTGCCGTGGAAACACTGACGTCTGGCTTACAGCAAGATGTCTTGTTACTTTGTGTGCTCTTATTATGAGGCAATACACTTGAGATATATAGATATATAAAATACCGTGAGGTAAGGACGAATGTTCTGATTAGATCAGCCAATACTGACCTTATCAAGCAGCTATCACCATAACATGACCCACATTAACGCCATTAAAGAATTCTGTTCATGTGATAATTCGCTCATTCATAGAGAGCTGCTGACACAACATCATGTTACAGGATGTTACACACACTGTAGTCAGCAGATTTTAAATTGGGAGGGGGAATCAGCAAATAGTTTAGATATCAGACTCACGGGACAAAGAGCTAAAATTGGTGTGGCCCGAATGTGACTTTTCAAAAACAAGAAAAAAAAACAAAAACAACCATTCAAACCTTTGAAGTTTCCTTTTCTTTTTGGCGGAGTCCTCTGGGGTCTTGGACTGCCTCGTGGACTGCGGTTTCTGAGGCGTCTGCAGCAGCGCCTGAGCGGATCTGACCCAGTCACTCACTGACCTTTTGCTGCCCTCACCAGTCTGGAGAGGAGAGTCCGGTCTGACGGAAGTCACTGTGACATCATCGTTCTCGCCGTCAGACACGTAGCCTGAGATCTCTAACTCTGTCATCTAGGGTTAGAGTGGGAAGTATTTATACATTTAACTTAAAAAAAACCACAATTATTTGACCCAATTTTGCAACATGTCTTGAAACAATCTTAAAATGCAGATAAAATACCACTACATATCAGGGGAATCTTAGATATCTAAATAGGCCTCAGCCTTCAGTAAATTTATGAGTCATTAAAGATTAAATGCAGTCAATAAACTCATATCACTATCATCAAAGCACACAGTGGGTGGATTTGGTACACCGATAAACTCTCAGGCTGATAAATTCACATGATAGGGCTTGAAGTTCTTTTTTGCTGTGTAGGAGCTCACTGCACCTGAGGGGAAGCAGTTCTCATGGAAAAATCCACGAGAAACCTGAGTTCCTGTCATGTGCAGACACGACTGGCATACCAGGCTCCGTCAGCCAACGTGCTGTCTTATTTGAATCAACTTGACCCTGCTGGGCGGCGTGCCAGCAGACGTCACACTCTAACCAGCTACAGAGAGAAAAGGAACACTATGTTCCTGGCCCCGGATCAAAAAAATGTTTTCACCCGGCACTGAAAGCATTGTAAGTACACAGACTCATCCACTCGCATGTTTTCCTGAACAGTAGTAAAAAAAAAAAATATGTTTATAGTCCTGTTTTGTTGACACGACCCTGATGCAGAAGAGGGGCCCTGATGTGGTCGAGGTTGTTGACCCCTTTGAGCGGCCGGCGTTAGAGGAACTCGGGACACGCTTCATCTGGGAAGCGGCCATCCTCTTCGGCCTTGAGATGTGAAAAAACCGCCCTCACAGCTCCGCCTATCCACTCTCGGCGCTAGTACAATAACACAGGAATCTGGCAGGCATACGTGGAGTGAGTCAGCCGCTCATTTATCTGGAGCTACAAACTTTGACTTGGACTGGGATGGTCTCTCTTCTGCATCCTGTTAGATCCGGTTTGATTTAAAATTGGCAGTGTGTAAGCAAGCTTTCCCGGCAGCGAGAAAAATTCAAACTAGGTTGTAATATTATGTTCCTATAATTAAATCATAATCTTCCATATTTTTACTTTATTTTTATGTGAAATGTGGTCACCCTTTTTGAACTTACTGGCAGGAAATTCTTAATCATGTTTATAATGTATTGGGAGTCGACCTTTATTTATTTTTGAATATCTAAAAGGTGAAAACATCCCGTGTTTGATTATAAATAGTGATAGCAGATATATATTAAACCTGAACGGGAGGACCCAGGATGTAAAATGTTTATCAAATGTTCTGCAAAAAGTTTTGGGGTTTAAAGTGTGAATAACTAGTACTGTTTCTGTCTTTCTAGGAGGCCTCTGACCACAAAGCCTCCAGTTTGGTGATCTTAAGTTTAGTTTGACCCCAGAGAGCTGATAGCAGCACATTAAACTGTGACAAGAGGAAGTAGCTGGGTCTGCTGGGGGGTGATGCTAATCTGCTTCCTCTCGACATACAGCCCTGAAAAAAACCTCAAAGCTTCATCACAAGATACGTGTGACTTAACTGCACCTTTAGTTTGATTAGTGGGCACTTTATTGTACAACACTGTGCTGATTAAGTTGATTACCGGCTTCAGTCATCGCCATCCCGTTAAAGAACGTTTTCCAAAAACCGCTACCGACAAAACCGCATCGCCGCAGTAAATGTGGCTACATCTAGCGGATCAATTACATGTTGTAAACGTGTGCTTAAACTACTAAACGCTGTGTGTGTGTGGTCCTGAACCTGAGCACAACACCTTCACCACTCCTTGTACATTGTGTCAAAGCCGGTCGTGCCTTTAACAAACACCGATCCTGAATGACTTCTGAGAAGGAGAAGTCAAAGTCTCCACATCACACAGGAGGAACCAGGAAAGATTGACTGCTATGATAACACAAAACTGTCTGAATGAGAAGTGTGTTCAGTAAACCGCAGTGTATGCATCATAGTACACAGTGTACCCAGGATTTTTTTCTTTATAGATTAATCTGCTAATTACCGTTTTTCTATTCATATTAAGTAAACAGTGAAAAATGGCCAGACTCCAAGCTGACATCATTTATTGACTTGTTTTGTCTAAAAAACTGTCTAAACCCATTAAATATATAAATCACTGCAATGTAACACAAAAGGCAGTAAATCCTAACATTTAAGTAGGTGGAACAAACAAATATTTGGCATTTCTGCTTGAGAAAAATACTTAATAGTCAATAAAAGTCAATTAAGTTCCTTTCTATCCACTAATAAATAGCTCCACAGTGTTTTGATTTCTACAAATAACACTATATAAATAGTTTAATTCTTTAAACATCAGAGTTTAAAGGATAAAAAGCATCCATTGTCTTCATTAAAGCAGAATGCATTACTATCTGTTTCAATATGTGCTTGTGGATAAGAGGCAGTTTCTCCCTCCACACTCAGTCAGCGCTTTATTGCAACCTCAGCTTGTGAACTTTGTCAGTTTGGATTATGACCTATAACAGGAGGGAGAGAGAGAGAGAGAGAGAGAGAGAGAGAGAGAGAGAGAGAGAGAGAGAGAGAGAGAGAGAGAGAGAGAGAGAGAGAGAGAGCACTGCTCTGCTGGTTGGAGCCTGTCAGGCCCTTCCAGGACATGAGGCCAAGAGTGCAATACTCCACCTAGTGGTACATTGGCTGAACATAAAGTCAAATAATAAATCAAACTGAGTAAAAACAACACTGGTGGGAAAACTTAAAAGCATTTTAACACAAGTTTTTTCTTCTATATTATACAGAAGAGTATGCATTCATGCCATGTAAGCCAAAAGTGATGGTGGAGCACATCTGGTTTAAAACACTCAGTGAGAAGAATATCATCTGGTGCCTCACTGGACTCTGGGAAAAGTACAGACACTTGTATCACTACTTCCATGATCACTGCTCGCACTGGCAGTCAACGTAATGCTTTTAATTAGAAACATACACTGGACTCCTAAAGTTATGTGGAGTTTAAGTGGTTGTGTGGCGCCATCTAGTGTTCATTAAAACACACATCAACCATGAGAAAATGGCCATGTTGTATGCTGTCAGCTGACCACGCTGCAGCAGAAGAGTGAAACACACTCATGCAGTTTATGGAGGCAGAATAAGAAGAGTTCACTCACATTCGTAGGTTGAGGAGGCAAAACTTCAGGTTTTTCATCAAAGGACTCTGATTCACAGTCAGATATTTGTTGCCCGCTGTCCTTTTCAACATCTTCCTCAGATTCATCCAGATCACTGTCTGTGTCAATGACCGGAAGGTCTTCTAAAAAAGAAGAAACAAAAGAAATCAATAAATGAAAACAATAATCTTATCTCAAGGTCCACTTACTTGATTTTTCCTCTAACTTTCAGCATCTCACTGCAGTGACCAAAGTTCCCTTCTTAGGTTCCTTACTTTGGTATTTGTCAACCTGGACTATATAAAAAAAATTTTTTATTAAATTGACTTATGCTGATAATTATTTTTTGACTTAGTCTGGAATTGAGGGAGACACAATTTAACCTCATTATACAGTACCAGTCAAAAGTTTGGACACACCTTCTCATTCAACTACTTTGAAGAATCTAAAATATAAAACATATTCTGGTTTGTTGAGCATTTGTTTGTTTACCACATAATTCCATATGTGTTCCTTCATAGTTTGGATGTCTTCAATATTAATCTACAATGTAGAAAAAATAATAAAGAAAAACCATTGAATGAGAAGGTGTGTCCAAACTTTTGACTGGTACTGTACATCCAATAAAAGTGCTTTTTCTTGCCATTAAAAGGCTCAGAACATTTTTTTAGATTGTATTTTAAGTGTCAACATTTGGAAAGGACCCTACAGATAAATAAAACATTTTCTTCACCTTATGCTGGATCTGGTCTGTTTGTTTTTGTGTCATGTGACTTGTTGCCGAAAGACAGCGTTGGAAACTTGAGTGTGAGTCTCAGAGAGGAGTGTCGGTGTTGTCAGAGTTGAGAGAAAAGCCATCTAAAAGCTTTTCAGTCTTGTGGTTGAATATTAAGATGAATTCGACAACGTGGATGTTACGTCACATTTCAAAGCGAGATTATTTCTCAGTAGGGCTCGATAGTGCAGGGACACTTATTATAACAATCTGAGCCATTTATTGTCATTTCAGTCTGTTTAGCAGCTGCCAGCTGCAGCACTCTCACTCAATATTAGACCAATTCAAAAAATTGCTGTCCCCGTTATTCACTTAGACACAAAAACATCGGGAAATAGGTTTCAGGCTGCAAAATACCAAAGTCGTCCTTTAATGGAATAATTCAATGTTTTATGAAACACACTTATTGACTTTCCTGCAGAGTAAAATAAGAAAACTGTTACCGCTCTCGTGTTACTCTCTGCAAGAAAATGAATAAGTGTGTTTCATAAAATGTTGAATTATTACTTTAAAATGATTTTTCTTTGTTGTCACGCTTAACTGCATTTAAGTCTCATGATATACCTAGCGTTGTCTGAGAAAAAACTAAAGTCAGCTCTTGAAAAGCTGAACTGAACAGTAATAATAATCTCATATGTCCCAGCCATGACTCAGCAAGTCACAGCAGACTTAATGTACCTTTTTCAGGGATGAGCATCCGCAGCGCTCTGGTGTACGACTGAACGGGAGCTTTAGGTCTCTCTGGTCTCTGAGGACGTCGTTGCTGCTCCTGGGTCTCATCATCAGACCGTTCACTGTCACTGGAGCTCCACGCGATGTGCACTGGGTCTTCATTAACAGCACTGGTCTGCACTGAGCACACACAAGAGTATACAAGAGGATAACATCATATGATGATCAGGAAAAGATGAGGCAACTTAAACCTTAGAGACACGTCCACAGAGATGAGTAGCTACACTCCCAAACTGCAGAGACAAACATGCGCTCAAACCAAAGTAAGCCCTGAGTCACATTATATTCTAGTCAAATATTCTAGTGTGTCCCCGAAAAAACGTTTTTTTCATATTAACAGATGTTGTCTGAGCACAGGCAGCTGCACGAGACCTTTTCCCTCATATAACAGTACAAAACTTGAAAATGTTATAATTAGATTAGGAAACCATCTTATTGCAGAATAAGTAAACAGGATTACAGATCTGACCAAACATCCAAAGGCAACTTTCACATCTTCTGAATTAAGGGTTTGGTACTCAACCCTTGTAGAAATCGACACCTTGAATTAAATACACAATGGGATTTTATGAAGAGTGTGTTTACACATTATAATTATATCTAGTTAAATTAAATGAGTGACTATACTCACCTCTTCAAGAAGTACTACCCTGAGCCTTCCACTTAGCGCTTATTGTATTCGTATTAGTTGCACTTATTGTATTTTTATTAGTTTGTTGCACTTATTGTATTCGTATTAGTTTGTTGCACTTATTGTATTCGTATTAGTTTGTTGCACTTATTGTATTCGTATTAGTTTGTTTCTGTACTTTTGCTCTGGTTTATGCTTTTAGATGCTTGTTTAAGAAAGGAGATGCACTTATGACTTCTGGTGACTAGTAGTTCTCTTGAATACCTTTGTTGAATACACTTATTGTAAGTCGCTTTGGATAAAAGCGTCTGCTAAATGACTGTAATGTAATGTAATGTAATGTAATGTACAACCTTCTAGATGTCTACAGAGATGCGTAGCTACACTCCACACCTGTAGAGACACATGTGCACTCAAACCAAAGTAAGCACTGAGATTGTATATATTCTTGCGGGTTCCCCCCCCCAAAAAAAACTTAACAAATGTTATTTTAGCACAAGCAGCTGCACGAGAAATTTTGAAACTCTTGAAAATGTTAGAATTAAATCAGGAAAAAACATCTAATTGCAGAATAAGTAAAAAAAGATTACAAATTTGACCAAACATTCAAAGGCAACTTTCACTACTTTTTGAGCCCATTTTGGTTACTCAACCCTTGTAGAAGTCGACACATTGAATTAAACACAATGTGATTTAATTAAGAGTGTGTTTACACCTAATAATTATAGCTCTGTCTGCCATCCCAGTAGACCACAAAACAAAACACTAATAAATCTGTGCAATACAAATACACTCTGTCTGTATTTATAAGATTTATTTTTTAGTTATTGTGGATTTTTTATTCTTCTTGCTTACTTACTTAAAATACTTGTTTTTTCTACTATGTACCTTGTTTGCACTATATCTATATCTATATCTAGCTGCGGGACTAATAAAGGATTATCTTATCTTATCTCTTATTTAGTTAATTTAAATAACAAAATTATGGATCATGAGTGACTATACTGAAACAGCCCACTATATATATATATATATATATATTTTCACAGTGATAATATAATATTAATACACAGTCCTTAATGTATTAGGCAATATAACTTGATCAAACAACAATTTACCCAAAGCAGATGACAGCTTTCTTATGTCAGACAGTTTCCTCCCTGATGTCTTGAGGTTCTGCAACAACAAAAACACCAACAACAACAACAACAACAACAACAACAACAACAACAACAACAACAGTGTCAGAGCACCAGGGAAACAATGCACAAGAGTTTAGTGTAATGTGAGTATTATATGGGTGTTAATAATAATAATAATGTCATTGTTTTCAACCTTTATCACTGGAGTGTCCAGGAAGCTGTCCCCACACTTCTCCCAGCTCTTGTTGGAGGAGGACACAGATGGAAGAGATGGTGGTTCTCTCACAAAACCCTTCTTCCCCACATCATCAGGAAAGAAAACACACGTGGCATCCTTGTAGTGTCTTCTTCTCTGCACAGAAGGAAAGGAAAAAAAAGGACAAGTCTGATTCATGCAAAAAAGCTAACTAGCCTCTAGCTTACAGTCAGCATGCACTAGCTTAGCCACCAGCTACTTCCTTACCTTTCTGGAAGACATGGCGACAAAGTGAAAGTGAGTTTAACCTTCAGCTTTAGTTACATATGTGTCCACACCACACCACACTACACCACCCAGCCAGCCTCCTCCACCGGCCCGCGGTGCTGCAGCAGCAGTCTGCAGGTTTGTGCAGAGCTGAGCAGCAGAACATTGAGTCCTGCCTCCGGCTGCTCTGAAGAGGGGTGTGTTTGATTATTCAACGGCGTGGCCCGGATGCGCGTGCATGTGCGTGTGTGTGTGCGTGTGTGTGTGTGTGCGCGCGCTTCTCATTCAAAAGGTAACTTTAGTGCATTGCTCTTACTCAAGTACTGTAACAATCTGAGTATTTCCACTTTGTAGTACTTTATAGTTTTACTCAAGTAAAATATAGTCACATACTGTACTTTTTACATTTATTTGACAAAAACTAGTTCTTTGAAGATTCTGAATATTAATACATAAGATACAGTACCAGTCAAAAGTTTGGACACGCCTTCTCATTCAATGGTTTTTCTTTATTTTTTATTTTTTTCTACATTGTAGATTAAGAATGAATGAGAAGGTGTGTCCAAACTTTTGACAGGTACTGTACATTGATTAATAAATGCTGAGGTATTATTATGGATTAATTACTTTTGACTGGTACTGTACTTCACCTGAGTATTTACACTTTGTAGTACTTTATACTTTTACTCAACTAAAAAATATAGTCAAATACTTTTTTTTGCATTATATTTATTTGACAAAACTAGTTACTTTGAAGATTCTGAATATTAATATATAACATACAGTACCAGTCAAAAGTTTGGACACACCTTCTCATTCAATGGTTTTTCTTTATTTAAAAAATTTTAAAAATCTACATTGTAGATTAAGATTGAATGAGAAGGTGTGTCCAAACTTTTGACTGGTACTGTACATTGATTAATAAATGCTGAGGTATTATTATGGATGAATTACTTTTGACTGGTGCTTTACTTCACCAGAGTATTTTCACTTTGTGGTACTTTATACTTTTACTCAACTAAAATATAGTCAAATACTTTACTTTTTACATTTATTTGACAAAAACTAGTTACTTTGAAGATTCTGAATATAAATACATAACATAGATTGATTAATATATGCTGAGGTATTATTATGGATTAAGTACAGTACCAGTCAAAAGTTTGGACACACCTTCTCATTCAACTACTTTGAAGAATCTAAAATATAAAACATATTCTGGTTTGTTGAGCATTTGTTTGTTTACCACATAATTCCATATGTGTTCCTTCATAGTTTGGATGTCTTCAATATTAATCTACAATGTAGAAAAAAATAAAAATAAAAATAAAGAAAAACCATTGAATGAGAAGGTGTGTCCAAACTTTTGACTGGTACTGTACTTCACACTTTGTAGTACTTTTTACTCAACTAAAATATAGTCAAATACTTTTTACTGCATTACATTTATTTGACAAAACTAGTTACTTTGCAGATTCTGAATATTAATACATAACATACAGTACATAAATGTAAATTTACAAGCCAAAGGCCTATTTTTTTTATTATATTTAAAAACCATTAACTACTATCACAACAAAAAAAGGTATAAAAACAAGGATGTCATGCATTGCCTTCAATATATACAATCAGGATTTCTGTCTTTCCTTCTCTCCCCCTGGCATGTAAGTTTAAATATATGTACAGTACCAGTCAAAAGTTTGGACACACCTTCTCATTCAATGGTTTTTCTTTGTTTTATAAATAGAATCTTAACTAACCTCACCTTTCTGCAGCAGATACCTTCATTTAGTTCTTATAGTTATGACGGGGCTGGTTGCTGCTGTTGGAGTGACATGACAACACTCCCATGGACTCGAAACGTAATTTTATTACAGCAAATCCATCTGAATCTCAACATCTTCCAAATAGCAGGTTAAACATACAAAAAGCTCACTTAACATACCTGTTTTTTTTTATTAAATATGTAAAAAGCAGATCAAGTTATTCACAAATAAAATGCAAACATGCAACACGTTTTTTGGGGAATGCATAATGAGTGGGACGTGAAAAAAAACAAACATTTACCATTCATTAATTATTGACAGTACATGTTTACATTCTTTTTCATTTACACAATTATATATAACTAAAGCATTATGGTGCACTGCCCAGTTCAATATTAGTAAATGCAATATTAAGAAAAGGGTATACGATGTACTAACTGGAATATAGCATGGCAAGTTACTCAGTGAACCGACTCTCCCTAAGACCTGTGGTTTAAAAAAACCACATCTGAGATCTGAACAGACCACAAGTTTCAGCTGAGGTTTAAAACTTAAAATGCTGCATCATAATAAAACTAGTCCACAATAACGTTTCTTCCTTCCCTACGTTTATGGAATACCAAGTTAACTCTACTACCAAACCGCCTTGTATGGTGGTAATAACACATCGGTGAGCACACTGATTATCGGAAATCTCCAAAATTTGTGAGGATAGTTGTCAAACAACAGAACTTGGCATTATACTACCATTTATCCACAATTCAATAACTGTATTGTCCTCCTTCATGAGGATGCAACTCGCACTATTCCTAAGGCTTAATAATAATAAATATGGTGAGGGTCAATGGACAGATTGTCCAATACAGAGTCAAATGTCAGTGCAACATATGAGAGGAGGTTAAATAAGAGCTACTACGAGCCCTTTCAGGGCTTTGCTTATTGCATTCTTGTGATTATTATTGTTGATATGCAAAATAACAAAAACAAAAAACAAAATGAAAAAGGAAAGAAGCTGGGAAGTTAACACTTGCACTGGCAGGTAACAGTTACCCGTCTAAACTTCAGCATTTCATCACGTGTACTGTAGGATTTGAATTGACCTTCCACACACACAAAGTCCTCAGAAAACTTCTGTGATGGTCGGAGCTTGTTCTGCTGGCGGAGGTCGTCACCACAAACCTGCCACAGCAGTTCACCAAAAGTCACAAAAAACATCAAACAGTGAGCAGAGGGGATACAAAAAATAACTATTTAAAAAAACTGTGACGGTGCTTCTATTCAGGAGGTTGCTTCATGTGCTCAGTCTTGGAGAGACAAAAAATGAAATGAAACCATGAGGAAAAAATTAAAATCCTTTAACAGTTCTCACATATTTTAAAAAGAGGGTTGTAACCGCGTTGAGGGATGACGGCAGTCAGTATTCATCCTGCTCCTCCTGTTGATCATCTGGCGCCTCCTCGTGGGCTTGCTGGTCCACTTCCTGTCCGTCGCCCTCAGCCAGCTCCGCTCCCTCCTAAAAATAAAGCGGACAGACAGTTTAATACCAGTGCTGCTGAAGTTAGTCCACGTAGAGCTTTGATTCTCTGTCCAAACCCGGGCCTGCTGTCATTTCTCAAAATCCTCCCAGGCTTGAAACGGATCGGGTTCTCACCAATGTTGACTTAAAACTCCCAATTAATTAATGAGGAAGAATATACACAGTGATCTATGAAGTGTTGTGTTTTATTTTTGGCTTCTGTTTCTAATTTGTACTTTGACTGTGTCCTTTATAGGTCCTTTATATTTTCAGCTGAGCAGCAATGCTTTGTGCCATCGTCAATAACCTACTGTCACTGTCAAATCACAGGCTCCTGACTCACATTATGAGGAGAAATGTTACACAATCTCTATTTAATAGTTATGGAAATGGCATATGACAGTTTTTGAGGCTCATGTCGGAGATCAAATCACATCACTGTCTGTTACCGGCTGAACAGACTTAATGTGCGTTCCAACACCCATAATACCAGACTATTTATAGTATGCCAGAAATAAAGATTTAGTATGTCCCAATTCATAGTTGGAATGTCAAAAATACAAGGATGTTCTACTGCATCCGGTTGCAGAATGCAAACCAGCATGCAATCTGCTTTTAACCCGTGATGCTAGTTATGTTTTTGTTTTGTTAATTAATGCTATTATGTCATCTCTCTGCCTTGTTTTTAGTGCTATAGCTTTTATTTTGTTTGTCTTAACAATGTAAAGTGCATTCGAGTACTTTTTAAAGCCCTATACAATTAAAATGTATTACTATTATTGTGACCTACAATCTTGACAGCCTGATAACAGTTCAAGGTGCAACTTTAAGATGAAGTAGTATGTCTTCATTTTATGCATACTGCCTGCAAGAGTTCATACTTTGTAAGGGCGGCTGCAGTATGGACTAAAAGTAGAAAAAAAAAGGAAACATATGCGATTTGGAACGCTGTCGTAGTTGACTTAAAGGAACAGTGGAGGATTCTAGCGGAAAGATTCCAGATTTGCAGCGAACTCAAAACACTTCTGCTCACCCCTTTGAAGATATAATATTTCATTTCTGCCAATAAATCTCCCTAAATTAGGCCAAAAAATGCTGCCATGGTTCAGACTCGGGTCGTGCTTGGAGAGAAACTATGCCGGTTCATTACTGTAGGGCCTGATTATTTTTGGGCCTGATCGCAGCTTTAGCTCAAAGGCAAACAAGTGTGATTACACACAAAGACTGACTTCTTATCCCTTTCAAATGCTTATTAACTTCCACATGATTTTACCACCAGGGAAAAATGGCATTCACATGTGGTTTATAGGAAGAAAAAAAACAAAAAACAGCCTCCAACTGTCCCAAATCCTGTTCAAAGAAAGGTCACGGACTGACCTGTTCGTCTGTAGAGTAAAGGACCTCCATTAGCCGCTCGACAAACGGGGCATTTTCTTCACCGTGTTCCTGGCACAGCAGCTCCACCTCTCGCAGCTTGCCGAAGTAGTAGTCCCTCTCCTTCTCCACTCCTTCCAGTGCCAACTTGAATGTGTTCATCTACAAAAGTAAAAAAACGCAAGATTGTTTTTAGCAACAATGTCAAAACTACAAATCGATGTGGACTCTGGTTGAAGACAAAATGAAACAGAGAAGCACAAAAATCAACTAGACAAACAACAAATGAGTAACTCACACACACACACACACACACACACACACACACACTCACACACACACACACACACACACACACAGAGACAGCTTTGCATTAAACTGATGTGAGAGCTTAATTTGAAAAAACTGTTGCATGTTTAAAGACTTCCACAAATATTTTAATACATTTTAAAAATCCAGCAGAAATAAGATGTATATAATGTTTGAACCTGTTTTTTGGCTGCAGATTCAGGTGATTTTTCTCTGAAGGTTCATGAATATGAGTGAATCAATATATACCCTTCACATTGTAACATTGCCAATTAATACATTGTTTTTTATAAAAAAAATATCAAATATAGCTGTTTTTCCTGATACAAGTTATCTAAAGCATTAGTCACATGTAACTAGGGTATTCCAGAGTATGTTGCTTAATTGACAATTCTATGGATTGGAACTCAGTCTTCATCTAATCATGGTGCAGATAATCTATTGATCTGTTTAGTCATTTGTCAAGTAAACTATCAAACATTCTCTTCATTTGGAAGCATTTTAAATTCAATAAAGCTATTGTTACCGGTCAAACCACATAATCAAGTTCCAGCTCACTTTCACAATGACTACCTTTGCAGAAACATGTTGGATCACACAATAGAACAACTCAACTACATGGCTTCTGTTTTACTGAACTGAGTATGTGCAGCATTACATTTTAAATATACTCAGTCTTGTTCAGTGCACATTAAAGTTATTTAGATATCTTTATTTTGCATGTCTTATATTTCTACTATTTTGAATCACAGTGGGTGTAATCAAGACTTTGACAACGATCAATAAAAAAGGAAAGACCTATTTGCCCCCTTTGAGTAAATATATAAGAGTACCAGCGTTTATCTATGTGGATCGGTCGTATCAATCAACATATTTTCCAGAGAAGTTGCTGTCGTACGTTAAGCTGGTCGTTGTTGTGAACGAGTGGCTTGAAAAGCTGCAGCAGTCTTTGGTAGAAGAGATTAATAAACTGGTTTAATAAAATTGAATAATGATTTTACAGGTTTCTGCATTTCCTTTGGTGCAAGCTTGATTCAAAAAGTGCAGGTGTTCATGAATGTTTAGTTGATACGTTTTAGCTTCAGTTCTCTGTTCTAACTCTGAAAGCACAACACTTCTCTGTCACAGCTGTCTGGAGCTGAAGCCATTAGTCAAACATAATCAACAAAACATTTTTCAAGCAAAATGACAAACATGTGTCTGGTTCCAGCCTCTCAAAGCTTTTCTTTGTCCTACAAGATGGTAAACTAGATTTATTTGTGTTTTGGACGGTTGGTTGGATAAAACAAGCAATTTGACAACGCCACGTGGTCAGGCAACGGGCATTTTCACTATTTTCGGACACTTAAAACGAATAATCAAGAAAATAATTTGGAGATTAATCCATAATCCAAATAATAATTATCTGCAGCCTTTCTACCATCAGTGAAGTTTGAGTGTAGAAATGTGAGCAAAGTGGAGAAAATAAAGAGTTTGGTGGTCTCATTATTGGTTGTCAGTTTCAGAATAACAGAGATGAGTGGTCAGAGTTGAGCGTTTGATAAACACACCTCCTCGGTAAGATGTGTGACCTGTGCTTCCAGTTCTTTCTCTCCTTTGGCAGGAATCGGTGTCGCAATTGCAGGGATCTTTTTGGCTGACGAGGGTCTGGACGTTGGTGTTGAGATCTTGGGGGTTGTAGAGCTCGACCTAGACGCTCCTACGGCAGACAAAAAGGTTTAGTACTCGGGGATGGAGGACTGGCAACGTTAAGCTAACTTAGGTATTCTTTCTCCAAACATTTCACATATTTTTGCATTGCAGAAGAGATGTTTGCCTTCACTGTCCTTTCCACAGCAGGTGGAGCTTACCTGCAGTAGGGGAGCTGGCTGCATGTTGGGACTTCTTTGGCAGGTTGAAGATCTGCTCACCGGGGTCGGGTGGGGGGATGGCATCCTGACCCTGTCTGGCTGCGACTGGGTCATACTCTTTACCGTCGTAATTGGCATCAAAGAACTTCTTGAACCACTGGATGAAATCGAGATTGTCCTGAAATCTGCCTTTGACCAGTTTCTCTACAGGAATAATCTGAATCGAGAGGAAAAAGAGAATTCAAATAGAAATTCATGCAATTTACTCAAAGCACAAACAGTGTGGAGTAAAGATTAAATTGCAGATACTCTGAAAAAGATAAAAAGTAAGGTAAAGCGACTCACCTTGTCCACATTCATCCGTTTGAAAGACGCCTGCAGCAGTTTGAAATTGTGAATGTACTCGTGCTCCAATTTAGCTTGAAACTTGACCTTCTTAAGACTGATGCAGCCGGGGAAGAGCAGATCCATGAACTGGCAATACGCAGCTCCTAAAGACGCAAGAAAATGTTAGTTGAGTACATAATCCCTTGCTCGAAAATTAGAAGACTAGAGCGCCAGATATAGGATTTATCATGACTTTGATGACAGAAATCCACTAGAATAAATCCAGATCAATGAGCCTGTTTCCTTAAAAAAATAAGTTTTAAAAGAACTATTAATGCGGATACTCGGTAACAAGGCTAATAATAACTGAAGCCGAGCTAGACCTTTATCCATTTGAAAAAGAGGGCAGCAACTCAACCTGGCAGTGTGTCAGCTATAACATAAAGCTCACATAAACACAACTAGAGAGCACACACAGGTAATCTACATCAAACAAGAAGCTTACACCTAAAGAAAAGTGTGTGTGTGTGTGTGTGTGTTTCTGTGTTTCTGTAGGAATAGAGTGATTGAAATTGGATTACTTGGTTACAGCAGAAGAACTAAAGCAAGCTACAAGTTTATTTATAGACATTCTCTGCCAGAGAGAGAGGTGAGCATGTTTCCACAGGTTGCTTTAACTGCCAGCTCACACAGAATGATTTGATCCCTGATGTAATCTCTTAAAAACCTGCTTCCCATCTCAAACGGCCTCTTTGACACCAGACGGAACTAGCAGAGGGAAGAGGATAGAGGATAGGGAGGAGTCTTTCCTTCTCTTCTCACCTGAGGAGAGCTGCTCCACTTTCGTATAGTTGAGGCAGAGGATATCGTTAACCCAGGCAGTGATGTCATGCCTGCTCATAGTCTCCTGGGTTATTGAGGTAGAATATACGTTGACCGCCATCCCCCAACTGAAACAGAAAAACAACAACAACGCTTAGAACCAAAAGCAATGCATCTGGAATAGAGCTACCGTTTCATTTCGCTTCAGTTTAGTTATTATTAAAACGGTTTCTGATTCATTTCATGCCGATCGTCTAATTGCAGCTCTAAAAATCTGTACAAAGTGTACACTCAAAACGTACTTTAATGACACGTTAATAAACTAACAACCAGCCCTTTGGTGCGTGATGGTGAAAAATGGGTCAGTGAGTTTGTGATGTTGCTCTTTTCAGAACATTCAAATAGTTTCCTGCATCCTCCGCAAAACAGGACTAACGAGTCTCTAAACGTACGGCGCACAGTGATAACACACCTTTTAAGATAAGATAAGATAAGTTAATCCTTTATTTAGTCCCGCGGCGGGGAAATTTGCAGGATTACAACAGCAGAGAGGATAGTGTAAACAAGAGACATAGTAAATACACAAGATCAAGACAAGTATTATAAATAAGTAAATACAGTAATGCTACAGTAATAACACAGTAAAGAATATTAAATAAGTTAAAAAAAAAAAAGCAAAAAATCCACAATAACTAAAATATTATATAAACAGACAGAATAATTATGGTATCATACAGTGGATTGCACACATATTTTTATATTGCACACATTTATATAGTCGTTTGTTGGTACGTGTGGTCTACTGGGAGCAGAGTTGGTTGTGCAGCCTGACTTTTTAGGACACATTTGCTGTATTAACCCCTGAATTGAAGCAGACCGTGTCAGCCCTCTTTGTATTCGTGCCTGGGATCCTTTAATCTGATTTTACCTGCATGCTAGACAGAAAGCCGCAACAAAATTGGATTAGAAAGATGTTTTTTGTAATTTTACCTGCTTGCTTCCAGGGCGCCTGACCCACTTATACTGAGGATACTCAGGCTCATATACAAAGAAACATACCAGGTGCAAAAAAATAATAAATGCATTGAGGATCTCTCAAACTTTGATCCTTAAAGCTACGGATTAAGCGGCTACACAGCATGGCCACGGCACAATGGATAAATGCACACAATGTGTTTAGAGGGGGCCTCATTCCCAGCGTTTCACACACACATATATTGGGTAAACGTGACCAGCCAAGTATCTCGAAGACCACCGAGGTGCATCTTGACCCCCATTTTTTTTTTTACAAATGTAAGCATTTCAGTTGATCCTGCTCAGACAATCTTGTTTGCAGTTAACTTGACAACACATGCAAGTGTGTCATATTTTGTTTTACTGCAATGCAAAAAATGTCTGTCGCAGTCAGTCCTTTAAAGCTCATTTGGTAACTGGAGGACTGATAACATTACTCTAATTTAGTTATTTTCTCAATATAACTCAATAATCTCTTGAGTAGTTGATGAAAAAAATCAAACCACGGGTCGGGTACATAAAAGGTGGAAAACATGCCCTTGTGTCTGCAAATAATTCACGTATTTTTTTGCACAGCACAAGAAATGTTTGCAACCTTGCCCGATATACCATGCGCACGTATGAGCGATAAAGTAGTACTCGCTGTTATTTATCATAGCCATTAATCAAGTGTGCAGTCATGTTTAATTCCCTTAACAGGAATACACACTGCTGCATAACCATCTCCTTCTAACTCATTTAAAGAGAACATGCAGCATGGCAGCTGCATTAAAACACACCCCTCTTTACTGGTTTATGGCTGCGACTGGTATGGAGTTCAAATCATCAAATCATGCTAAATCACCATCATCACCATCCACCAGGGTATTTACAGGCAGGGTGATCACCATCATCATCATCATAATAATAATAATAATAATAATAATAATAATAATAATAATAATATGTTAAAAGGTTAAAGTTGTGCAGGATCAGATCATCATGTGGCTGATTCTCTGGGAAGTGAGGGGAAGGAAACTGGGCCAGTCGATCTCATCATGTCAACAAAGCGGTGTGTGTGTGTGTGTGTGTGTGTGTGTGTGTGTGTGTGTGTGTGTGTGTGTGTGTGTGTGTGTGTGTGTGTGTGTGTGTGTCTCTGCAGATAGCATGCTTTGTTAGCCAGGCAGGGATAGCCAGCCGACACCGGGGCTGGGCTTGATGCCTGGACTCGAACAGGAGGAGTGGGCGGGTTGGTTCGGGTTGGTTTGGTGGATCGGGGCTTGTGCAGCAGGTTTTTTTGCACATTAAAAAACACACCACCCTTAAACACACATGCATATATATTTCAACATCAGGGATTATTAGGAAGCTGCAAAGTGTCATGTCACGGCAGCAAGGGGCGCGTTGTCTGCGCGTCATTAAAACAAGCGATCCGCTCCAAACGAACCACCGGAGCCATGGCGCACAAAAAGCCCACACACATGACAACATGACACCGGGGCCCGCTGTGTTTCTGGGCTCTATAAACCAACACAAGGCGGGTTTAAGCCCAACTCTAAGGGGATTTACAGCCTACCATGACAGCAGAATGAGAGACAACCCGGGGGAATGGAGAGAGAGAGGGAGAAGGAGAGAAGGAGAAGGAGAGCGCAGATGGGCGCAAAGCAAAAAAAGACGCGACGCGGAGGAGGAGGAGGACCAGGCCGGAATGCAGGCTTTTCTCTCTGCAGCAGTGTCTGTTTTAGGATTTTTTTTTTCTTTCTTATCTTTCTTAAATGCAATCAAACGCGTATTCATTACACTGGTTTACCTGTAGGCGCGCTCTCCTCGCACTGTATTTTTCCTGTAAGGAATGATGTTGGTTCCGTTGTCCGGGACGATGTCGTTGTTATTCTCTCCATTTGGGGAAAGGGCTTGGGTGGGACCGGGCATTTGGGTGTCTTAAAATGTTGAACAGATACTCTGTTCTCTCTCTGGCTTGGAAAAAAAAATAAAAAAATAAAACAACCAACAACAGGAACGATGCACAGATTTTTTTTTTTTTTTTTTTTTTTTTGCAAAAAAAGAGAGAGAGAGAGAGAGAGAGAGAGCCGCACCTCCGGGTCTCCTTCCTTCTGTCTGCTTATTCTTCACAAATCTCTGCCCAGAGTGACGTCGCTGCACCGCGTACCACGTGACTGATGGGGCTGGCTGCCTGTTCCTTATGGTGGGCTATTTCAGTCCACCAATTTAAATTGATCACCCATCGCTATCGTCACCGTTTATAGATCAATGCGTGTCGCTTTTCAGATGCAGATCAACAGAAGAGAATAGATGATACTCAATCAAATGGAGAAGTAGGAGGTTTGATTAAAAAAAACCAAAGAAGGAAAAATGCAGCCCACCCAGTTTCACCTTCAAATCTTCACAGGCGATTATTATTATTATTATTATTATTATTATTATTATTATTATTATTATTATTATTATAATAAACACCCAACAAATGTGGGTTGGAAAAAAAAAAAAGAAACGCAGGCGATTATTATTATTATTATTATTATTATTATTATTAGAATAAACACCCAACAAATGTGGGTTGGAAAAAAAAAGAAACGCAGGCGATTATTATTATTATTATTATTATTATTATTATTAGAATAAACACCCAACAAAAGAAGGAAAAATGCAGCCCACCCAGTTTCACCTTAAAATCTTCACACCCGATTATTATTATTAGTTTCATTATTATTCATTAATCTTCACAAGGCGATTATTATTATTATTATTATTATTATTAGAATAAACACCCAACAAATGTGGGTTGGAAAAAAAAAAGAAACGCAGATCTTAATAGATAAAAGTGGTGCTGATGAAATGATGACGCAACACAAGGTATGAGGAAGAGTACTAAAACGTTTTGATTACAAACCATGTTATTCAATGCTTTCAAATATATATTTTTTAAAAATGCTCAAATGTTGGAAGGTTTTGATTAAGAAATAAGTAAAATCGACAGAAACTTTTATCAGCAACAATTCTGATGATCTTTTAATAGTCATTTACAGCACACATTCAATAGTTTGAGCTATTAAAAGTGTGAATATTATTGTTTTTTTAAATAACTGGATTCTGGAGTGCAGGTCGGACTTGTGAATGGCATTGTTTCACCATTTGCTGACTATAGACCAAACCATTAATTTAAAAAAAGAAAATAATCCTTATTAATCCGGATTTTTATTTTTTTTAATTAAAAAATGTCATGAAATAGTGAAAAATCACCATTTCCCTAAACCCACAGTGATGAATAATTAATCGACTATCAAAATGGTGGCCGGTTTATTTTCTGTCACCCAACTAATCGATTAATCGACTAATAATTTAACAGCTAAATGAGTTTAAACTTCCAGTATAAGGGTGCAACGATGTGCTTTATCTATACAAAGATCTAAATCAGTACGTGGTGTTGTCATGCAGCCCTGTGGTCGCTCAGCTATCTCCTCTTGTTTTTACATTGTAAAACAGTGCTTTTGTTGTGTTGTAGTTACCGCTGAGCAACGACCCTGAGTGGCTCAGAGGAAACTACGCCTTTCATTCAAGTCCTGTGCTACTATTAAAAGGTGACTTCTCAACTACTTATTTTTGCCGTATTTAAATGAATATGTGTGAAATTGTGAGACTGCCAAAATATACAAATATCCTATGTGTCATTACACCCCTAATATTCAAATATCTGTAACAGTAAAGGCCAAATAAGTTTGACTTTATATGAACATGGTTAGTAATCAGTGATCAGAAGATACTGTTTGTGGACCAGCAGGTTAACAGGCATGATGGAAAAGATCACAACAGCACTGAACCAAAACAACACAGCCGTGATGTTTTCCAAAATAATTCTATGCATGAAGTAGAACCATGTCCAGCCAATCACAAGGTCTTTCTGATACTGTTCAGTTGTTTTACTGCCTTGATTTCTTTCCCTTGTTTTGTTGCTTTATCTAACAGGCTGCCTACCATTACAGTCCTTTGAGGTTTCGTATGTAAAATGTACAGACACAGACAGTGAAAGAAATGCAAGTATAGACTTTGAGATCAATACAAACGATCCATCTTTCACAACCATCAGTCCAAAGGTGAACTCACATTCTGGGCCAGTAATGCCTGAAACTTTGTTTTACATGTAAACAGTTTGTCCTCTGAGTTTCTTGCGTTTGGTTAAAAGGCAAAATATTTCGTCATACACACGCATATTTTTTGCTTCTTCTGGTACAAATCATCAAAGCCCTGCCTCAGTGGAAAGAAAGCATATTTTAAAGCATGTAACAGGGCTAATCAACAAAAGATTTAATTCTACAGTGTACATTTCAACCTCCAATTACAGCTACATTTTCTGCCAAAATGGTGAATAATATTTCAAACCGTCCAGCAATGCTTTTGAAATTTATTAAGTAATACTCTCAAGATTGGGTCAGTGAGCTCACTCAAAACTGTTCCTCTGGTGCCACCATCAGGACAGCTGAGGTCACCTTTTAACTACAAATCCTGAACTTTTACAAAGAGCCTACAGACTCTTGACCTCGGATAAAAACAAAGGCAAAACGAATAAAGTCCACGTTAATCCGTCTTATTGTACCAGTTAAACCAATTTTCACTTCACCTACTTAGAATGTTATAGTTATTTAATAGGATTTTCATTCTTCAAATTCCAACAGTGTTTCTCTGTGAAATTATGGCCATAATTTACATCATCACGCTCAGTTATTAGGCTTTAAAATAATCACACTGGAGCTTTTAAAAGTCACATGTCGGCAAAGAGGATGTATGTGCCGCGGAATGCATCGTTAATGTGACTGCAATAATTCACCCTTGTACTAAAATGTGCATTTAAGCTACTCTTTGAAGTGTTTAAGTGTTTCTCAAATATTTCAAACTTGCTCCCGAAGGCTTGCCATCGGCGTGGACTGGATGATGAATGTTAGTTAGAGTCTGATGGTGGCACCTTGCATGGTAGCCTGTCATCAGTGTGTGAATGGGTGAATGATATGTAATATACTACTGATTGTAAGTCGCTTTGGATAAAAGCGTCTGCTAAATGACTGTAATGTAAATGTAATGTAATGTAATGTAGAATAAAATCAAGGCAGCGATTTCTTTGGTGGTTGTTCATGAAGGACAAATATTTAAAATCCCCTGCCTCTAATGGGTTTTTACTCTACACAAATTCCTGCAGAGCCCAAGGCCTAACCAAGAGCTAATCTCATTAAATGACCAAACAGTGGTTACTAGAAATGCCTCCAATAAGAAATAAAAGTACGCAGTGTTATGTTTCTACTACAGTAACGCTGAAGGCTCCTTCAGGCTAAAAGTGACAACTGCAGCGAATTGGTTTAATTACAACAGGTTGCACAAAGGTCTGCTTTCTGTGTCCGGCCTCAAGCTGCAGAAGAAGAAGAAGAAGAAGAAGAAGAAGGACATGGTCAAACTTCAGGGGCTGCAGGGAAAACGGGAAGAAAAAACGCTGTGCTGTGTTCACATGGGCAGCAACTGCATTCCCATGATGTGTGTCACTGCTATCTCCAGGCTGTCAGTGAAATGAACCTGACACTTCCCAGTCTGACAGGTCTTTAGGTGTCACCCATAGCTGTCACCACAGAGGCGGAGCATGCACGTCCTGTTTAAAATAAACGTTCAGACTGTGAAGCCTAATTAAATATGTAAATATTGGACCGTAACGTGAGAGACACGTCACATCTGGGCCTGTTTTGGATTACGCTTTCACCTGAAGAGGGGTTGTCCTCCTCGGTGCTCTAAATAACAACAACAACAAAAAAGATAAACCACAAAATATCTGTCAAACTATACCCGTTTGTTAATGTATTCCCGGCCTTTTCTGACTAAAATCAGCAAAGCTTTGTTGTTTTACGAACTGGTGAGACGATGAATACAATCCAAGTCCAGCTTGGTTTGTATAGGTGTAGATATATACGGGCCTATTTGATACCAAAACACTACATGATGACTTACAATACCACGAGGAAGGATTTTACAACTGTGAAATTGAAATCTACGAGGAAATGCAAGCTTCAACATGTTCAACTGGCCCAAGTATTGCGATGCCAGACGACGTTACGCTGAGTTGCAGCAAGTTGAGCAAGGTTCCACCTTTTCTCCGGACAGAAGTTAAGGTGCTGTGTTTTTTATTTGCACAATGCCTAATGTCTGTCTGAACATGGAGCCTCAAATGTTTCAAGACTGTTGGAGTGAAACTTAAGCTTTCGAAAATATGCAGAAAGCTGACTTGTTGGGGTGAAAAAATGAACAAAATTAAATGTACGAGTCATTTTGGGAAACAGTGACCTCATTGCGTATATATTCTCCACAAATATCCAACTTTTTGGAGTTGAAAGTGGGTTTATTATGTAACAATGATAGAATCAGGTGGGTAAGACTAGAAACACATTATGTAAACAAGATAATCTATCTATAACAGCTGCTTTGTTTAGTTTCCACGTTCATATTGCTTGCTTTTGTTTTCCATCTTAATGCTGTATGTTAAACTACAATAAATCACTGGGCCAACATGCATTAAAACTCACACCATAGGAGGACAAACATTCTACATTCATACACACCACCAAGCTTTCTCTTGCACCGTGTCATCCAGAGGGTGTGTGAGGGATAGGGATAGGCGGCTCCACCCAACAGACCCAGCCCTCCACATTCAAAAAATAGGAAGGAGGTCTTTGCTATCCTGAACTGTGGGTTGAGCGGGTTCATGGTTGCTTGGTATCTAAGAAGAACTATTAATGTTTGCAGAATATGATACTTTTAAGGGTCAGACTTGTGTGTACAAACATTTTTAGGGGAACCTCATACCTAAATAAAAAAAAAAGAGTACATGGAGGGGTCAGGAACAAATAGGAGGAAGCACTGATCTCTCACATCTTTTATCACTGGTATGACAATTAAATATAATTATGTGTATAAGGGAAAAGTTTGCTTTTGCCAATGGAAAAAAAAAGGGCAATTTTGCACCTCAGACAAAAGACAAGGAGGTCCATGATCTACCCTCTCTCCTTCTTCTCGTTTGCTCTCTGTGCACACCAACCCTCATAAATAGATTCAAGTGAGGAAAAACACGTGGGGGGAAAAAGGCACATTTATGAGATTTCAAAGCAGCTTTCTGCAGAGAATCTGGTGCATGAAGCTCATTTTGTTCCTGCCAACACTTCTCCGTCTGAACAGTTGACAGCCGACATATGCCCTGACCCCGGGTAACGTGGACGTCTGCGTAAAGGCGGTCCGGTTTTTGGAGCCTTTACGCACACATTTATTCCAAGACGCAACTCCAAACACAACCCGGAGCAGTTCTGCAAAGGAAACGATTTAAAAAGACTCACCAGTGAAGTCCGTTCCGCTGGTTACAATGTGTTAAAAAAGAGAGAGCTGCTTTTTCCGGCTGAGTCACCCCACCCTCAAACGCCCATTCTCATTCTCACTACACGGTGAACGGAAAGCGGGCGGCTGATTGGACGACGCGTCATCGGTGTCGTCGCTGATTGGTCCGTCGGGGATATCGCTCGGAAGGTCGACCAATCACGGTTCGGTGCGTTGATGGTTCGGAACAGCCAACATCTTTCCGTCCTGCTCCGTGTCACTCAACCACAGACACGCAAATCTTTTCAAACTAATAAATATTTATTGAACACAAGGTTGGAAGCATTGACTCAAACCGACACTGTTTTAATATTTTAAATTAATCTTCTTACCAAATAAAATTACTAGGTTACAATTATCGAAAAGAATATATCTTTATATATCTATTTATATATATAGAGAGAGAGATATAAAAAATAATAATATGAAATCCCACTTTAGTGCTTCAAAGTACAATATATGAGAGCATTGAGTGAATCTAGCAAAAATTGCAATACTACTACTACTCCTAATTATGATAATCATAATCATAATAACAATAGTATTACTACTACTACTACTACTACTACTACTACTACTAATAATAATAATACTAATAATAATAATAATAATAATAATAATAATAATACTAGTAATAATAATAGTTATAAATCATCTGGTTCCAGCTTCTCAAATTGTCTGCTTCTCTGTATTTTATATTACTTAAAATTGAATAAGTGAGGATTTTGGACTTTTGGATTTTGGTCCTTTTTAATTTGTGATGGTAATTTTCACTATCATTTTTATTAGTAATGGACATTTTTATAATTGACTCAATTATTTCCCCCTCTTGTATTCTATTCACACTACAGGATCAGATGGACTGTACGTCTTTAAATTCCTGTTGGAGAAATATCCATGTGAATTTCAAGGACCTTGCTGAGACAGAAAGTTAAATATTTATTATAAAATAATGCCTCCTTCCTTCATTGGTCAATATAAAGTTTTCATCTTTGATTAGAATAAACCTGATGTTCAGCCTTTGACAAAACTGCATTCCTCATGTTTTAACACCAGGGTGCAGTCATGCACCTGATACGAGACGTAAGATATCAGGAAGAGGGCGGCTTGCTATAAAATGAATCTCTCCTATAGCTAAAAGAGTAGACAAAACATAGACCAGATAAAGAAAGCAAATTTTAATGCCAAGATGCAATTCAATTATGCAAAGACCTGTTTGTAGATTTTGTATCTATCTTATAAACACTGTCTGTGGAAATAACCGTCTTGTGTTGATGTCTTTAAAAAATACTGATAATGTCAATAATAATGAGGTTTAATATCAGTTAATTCATATGCTGATAATTCTCCCTGAGCCTGAGAGCAAAATTCTCCCTCCTAATATCCACACGACTGTGAGATTCAGTGCTGGATGGCTGCTTTTATGTTACCTCAGATGGGTGTATGTGATGAATTATAGACAATAGGTTGAGGGCAGCCAACAGTGCATTTATGACAGATAATAAATGTGCACTGCCAAACCAAGCCAATTGAAGTGTGCCGGTCTGGAATGGAAAAAAGAGAGAGAGAACGAGTTCATAGACAAAAAAAATGTGATATTGTGTCAACACTTTATTATTATGCATCACCACCATGCAGAATCACTGCTATGAACTTGCTCAAAAAAAATCAAAGTAGATATATTTCACACATTTATGATTTTAGATTGGCTTAGCCACTTTTCCCAAAGTGACTGAGTAAAGTTTCACGCGCACTCGGGAAGTACATCAGGAGTGTGTATGTTTGGTGTGCAAGTCACACGGAGGTTTGTGTGTGTGAGAGCAGCGACGCTAGCAAATGAATCGATGATCAAACCTTAATCATAAAACATTGATAGTAAACATAATTTGTTCAATGACCTCACCAGTGTAAACCATTTGGAAGTCTCTGTGTTACAGATTTTCACTTTATCTTAAAACACTAGATATCAGAACAAATCCATCTATATCTATAACTTAACTGACAATTTAAATGTAGACAGTGTTCATGTTTGCAGAATCACTTCCCAGCATGAGATTTAATGAGTTTAACCTCATTTCTACCAGCGTTGCTGCTGAACAGGCGTGTTTTTCTTGTTAGCTACATGCTGCATTGACAGTTTGAATGAGCTCCATTGAGAGGTCATCCAATCAGCTAAGGCATGTGTGCATTATAATAATCACTAACGTATCAAAATAAAACAAGCATATTTGATCGGCCTGCTCCAAAAACAAGTCAAAAAACAATACCAAAGCAACTCGACAGCAACTGTAAGAAATCTATGGACTAGTGGTTTAAATCTGGAGTTATACATTTATTAAATATTGCAAAATTTCTCATCTATAACTTCAACTCCAACACAGGTTTATATCTTAAATCAGAAGACAAACAAACACTTAAAACCTGGTTCACTGTTTGCAGGAACACGAACATTTGAAAGAATCAGATTTGAACTAACCATGTAGTAGACAACTCATAAAAAGGCCAAAAAAATTAAGAAATAATTCCCCAAAGTCATGTTTTTTTATGGCACCTGTGGTGTAATAGACAGCTCACTAATTAATCTCTTTACATCAGCTCACAGTATTACCTTAAATATGTGGTTGGTTTAAAAATATATCTTTACATAAATGTATTCTATGGTTGGATTCAGCCTTTTATTCAACTTAAATTCTTCACGTCTTCAGTGCTCCGTACCGTCGGCCCAGTGTCGCCTCGTCCAGTGTCTTCTACTATTGTTGCCTTTCATATTGCTCACCTGTTAAAGGACACAGAACGTGTTTCTTACAGAACAATACAAGTAATAAACATCATATCCCAAATATGCTACCTGCAGTGCTCAGAGAGAAACCTGAACACTGATTTCTGATTATTGTCTGTCATTTAGACAAGTGCTTCCTTCAGTTCTGGTTTAGTTGGAAGTTCAGTCCAACAAAACAAAAAGTATGTTGAAAACCTCTATAATGATGACCTACATGCTGGGATAAAAGTAAAAATCTGACCCCAGTAACATAGAAGATGAATTTGTTTGTCGTTTCAGATACTTACCAGTCACCTGGACTAACACGGTCACTGCTGCAGCGTCACCTGTACCACACCACCAAAAACACACGCAGCAAGTTAGAATAAGTATTTAAACTTTTTAAAAAACCCACACAATACTCCTTCCATTTTACAGTCCTGTACAGATAGAACCCACCATGCACGCTTTGTCTGGTTCCTGCCTGTGCTTCATTAGCTCGTCCAGCGTGAGCTCGTCCTCCAGCTGCTGCTCCAGATCGTTCTCGAAGCGCTCGTCTGCAGCGCTGGCACTCCTGTGACAGATAACAGGCCGTTTACAACAAGACACAAGATCCTAAGGTGTACCTGAAGACTGGAGGTATTAAGACTGAAGACAAGAACAACCGGAACAAAGATTGTTTTCAAGTTACACATTTTTTAAAAATAGAAATCAGTCAGAGCTCATTTCCCACCAACTTGTCATCTCTTATAACAACCTTTACATTATATTCACATCGTTGGTCTATAGAAATCTAGGAGATGACCTGATGTATAAAGTTTTCTGCAAACACCAAATGAAACAATTCAACACTTCTGGGAAAGCTTGTGAAGCAGCATGGTGTGCTAAAGCAGTTTCTCGGGTTAAGAAGCTCCAGTGTATGAGCGAAAGTGTAGAAAAATACACTAATTATCACTTATTGCTAATTTCTGATGACACATCCTACGCTAGTACCTTGATTTATATATGAGGAAGGGATCTGAAGAGGTTGTCGCCAACAAGTCAGAACGTCCAAAGTCTGAATCCGCAGTGCTCTCGGTCTCACTTCCACCCTCTATGAGAAAAATACATTTTAAAAAAGCAGTTGTACAACAACAACAATAACAATTCAGAAAGCAAAATCCAAACTTTTTCCATTCATTTTTACCTGAATTGAGTTCCTTAACCAGCGATGACATTGTGTTGGTGATGGAGTCAGCAGCAATGAGTAGATCATTTCTCAAATTTCTCCTTGGACCTTTGAAAAAACAAAAACACAAACAGTTTTACTTCCAACCATCATAACTTATAACCAAATGCATCATTTTCTTAGTGTGTGACTGTGTTACCCTGAGCGAAGGCCTCCTGAACATCCCCCCCCACGCCCATGAGCGAGTCCTGAGGTGTGTGAGTTGGGGTCGTGCCGGCAGAGTCCGAGTGGATTGGTGTGGGGATCTGCCGGCTGATGGTGTGGCTGGGGGAAGAGCGCGGAGAGCCGGGGCCCTGAGTCTGCAACACAGAGAGCGTTTTATTGTTTACTTGTGCCACTGTGTTGGCTTTGTTAACAGAGAGAAACCCATGCTGTTATGGCGAGACTGTATGAATGAATAAAACATTATCTGGATCAAAAGGTGGCTTATCAGAGCAAATCTTCAACAAGCAATGCATCAGATATCAGAAAACCTTTCATTTACAGAACTCAAATCACAGCAAAGAATCTCAAACGCCTACGGAAAAAACAGCTTCAATCTTTTCAGTTCAGTAGTTTTTTAAAGTAAATACAGAAGCTCATTTGTCCATGTTGAAAAGTACCCCACAAAGGCTTTATATGTAAGAAACATCACACACATGCAAGAAATGATGAATACGTGGATTCATCAAGCTGCATTTTCTATTATGTTCGTATTTGTCGAAACCTCAACATGCAGTTAAAAAAGATTTTCTCACTAAAAGAGATTATTCCCACAGACCAGACCACACATTGGGGATGTCCGGTGAACACCAAGCATCTCCAAATTTCAGACACAAAGTTAGTATGTGTAGTTTCAGCCTCTTTTTGCTCCACAGTTTTTCACACTCACAGCTCGTTTCCGTTCCTCCTCCAGCTGCAAAACAATATTTTATGGCTCATGAAACAACAACCACATCACATTGAGTATGTTTCTAAAAGAAAATCCAATCAGTAATTCCTCCAGGACGTGACAAGCATGTAGCTTCCTCGTGCAAGTTTAATGGATTAACATTGATCCTTTTAGCCTAATTAGATTGATATCCTCCCCACTTAAGCCAGTATAGCGATCAGTTAACGTGGGTTTCGAGGAACTCCTGTCTCGTTGGCTGCCGAAGATATTCTCGCACCAAAGGTTATCCTCCTTGTGATGTTTGATGGAGCATAATCCCCAATTCAATACCCCGTGTTCTTAAACCATCTCTCTATCTCTTGGATAACATAGCTAATAGGAGGCAAAGTCACTTAATTTATACAAAGATCCAAACACCACATTGGAGTCTGCTGTCACTCACAAATGGACTCACATGTCTGACACTAGACACCAACTAGATTAAACATGTTTCTGATGCTGTTAAAACTTTGATTAACGAGCTAATATGTTTTAATTTTAGGTGGAGAAACACCGCAAACTCAAAATCTTAAATATGTGAATGCTGTACCTCCAATTTGTAAAGTCAATAACTGACATAATAGGTCTCAAAATAGCTTGACTGTTAAATATGTACGCCCTCTAATGGACATGTTGGGTATTTGCTGACATGTTTCCTCATCTGAAAAGTGCAGTGTTTGCTTTACATTAGCTGAGGTGATCACACACATCTGGGAGAAATTGTAATACAAGTCATCATATACACATCATCATCTGGCCATATTGCCAACCACCTGCCACCAAATAAAAAAACTGAAAATACAAGATACAGTCCACATCTCCATATATATATCAACATGCAAACTTCAACAGAGCTGATTCTGGCCAAAAAAGCAAACTTGACACAACCTTATTGCTCCCCACAGGAAACAGAATGTGTGTTCCTTCAGTGATCATGAAGGCGTCTTGTCTGTGCTCCGTATTTGAGCGCTGTGAAGTCAAAGAGATGAAAGGCACGTCTGCAGTACCTTGAGAAGCATCATTAGTTGCTCCAGCTGCACCATGAGTTCCCTGCGACTCTCCTGCAGACTAGACATTCTTTGTTCAAGCTCATCTTTGCGTTGCCTAAAGGAGGAAACAAGTTGTACATCGTGATGATACAATAATGTCACGTCAAAAAAAATCAAAGTGTATAAGCGTCTGTAGACTCTAACATATGGTGTTCATTTGTCTGGGAAATAGGCAATTACAATATGAACGTTCTGCTGCAGCCGAAGCAAAAGTGTCTGTAATAAACGCACGGCATTATGGGGGACTAAATGGAGCTACCTGAGAAGTCGAAGTTCAGCCAGAAGAGTCGGGTTCTGCTGACCCCTGTCCGGTGGCGGCTGGGAGGCCTCCTCATGCTGGACACGCAGCCGCTGGATCTCCTGCAGGATTTCTCTGTGAGAGCCACAAACCAGGTTATTTAATTCTGACATGGTTTGATCGTCAGACGCTGGGGTCAACACAAACACAGGGAAGCTGCATTTTGCTACTGATGATCTTACTGTGGACACCAAATCTGACCATGTTGAAATCAAAGCTTAAACCTGCAATAACTGTTTTATTGTTGGCCACTTGGGGGCACCAGAAACAAGCTGTGGACATTTTATCAGCTTGGTTATAGCAGATATTAGTTTGTGTCTGCCTGATGAAGTCCATACTCACTCACTTTTAGCTGTGTTTGGATTATATTAACTCCAATTATCTGGCTTTTTAGCTTCTAAATACTCCACTTTGTGTACCAGCTAGTCACTAACTTTGTCTGTCTGCTGTATGTGGCTGAGCAGGTAATATACAGTCTGTTTTTATTGCATTTTTTGCTAAAAAAAAACAAACCAGCTGTCTGAACTGCTGCTGCTGCGGCAAAAAAACAACACTAAGAGAGCAGTTAGAGTGAAGCAAAACTATAACGGTGTTGGCAGGAAAACCAAAACAATGAAGTAAAAGACACTTGAAAGAGTAGTGTGAAGGATTTAAGGTAAGTTTCCAAATGCATCAAATTGAATAACCCACCATTCACCCCTCCCTTTCCGAGCTGGTCTGAGAACTACGGTGCTCTTTAGGTAATGTAAAAACACAAAAGGCCCTCTATAGAGCCAGTGTTTGGTTTGTCCATTCTGGGCTACTGTTGAATCATGGTGGACTCTGCCAAGAGGACCCGCTCCCTATGTTGATAAACGTCTCATTCTTAACGAAAACGGGATTAGTTATGAATATTATAGTCCATTTCTGCCAGTAAATCCCGTTAAATCCTACACACTGTTCCTTTGAGACCTTTTACACATCCGATATTTTGCACAGGTGTTACTAACAACATAAACCACAGCTCCGTTCTATATTTAAGCCGTGGCAGTGTGACCGTGAGACAATAAAGCTCGGTAGAGCCGAGGGTAACGGCAGAGTCGGGTGATAATTCTCTGCAGGTTCCTCACCACATGTGACCGCCGTCATACACAAACAGTCACGTGATCCACTGTTTGTATTAAATAAAAATATTAATTATAGCTGTGGCCTACGTTCTTGTTCACTGTTGCCTGTAATTGAACTTTTGTCTCCACTTTGGTATCATTATTCACGATTACTTATTGCTGCCATTTTAATGTTAAACTTGCTGTTACCTCTAATGATAAGTGTTCTTAACTGCTTTTATTTTTAATATATTTTAATACTTTTGTAAAGCCATTTTGAATATGTCACCGTGCATGGGATATGCTATATATAAAATTGCCTTGAATTGTCTTTATTGTTCCGATAATAATTTATTTATATTATAGGCTGTATACATACAGTTAGTTACCTACTAAATTTAAAAGGGTTTATTTATAAGAGGAAATATCATACCTAAGTTTCTAATAATAGTAATAATTGCAGTTTTTAGTAATGTTTGTACTTGGAGGTCTGTTTATTTAGTCAGACCAGGGTTCCCTTTATTCTCAAGGTGAATCTCTTCTTGTGGGATTAAAAAAAGAAGAGAGGAGACGAACAGGAAAGAACTGAAAAGCTTCACCAAAGCGGTCATCCCTGACCTGTTTTTGCTCTCGAGCTCGGCGATGAGCTGCCTCTGCTGTTTGTTGGCATCCAGAGAGCAGGGCAGGTCTGTGGGGATCCGCTGCTGTTGAGCCTGTCGGTGAAACCAAGCAGGAGACATCACGTGAACTGGCTTTTAGCAATGCATGATGTCATCCATTACCTTATCTCATATCTCACAGGGAGGGGGTAATAAAACAGTCGAGTCACCAGCTATCTATTCAGACCTGATCAGAACATAAGCAGGCATAGAAGTCAGGTTAGAAATGATCACCACCTGTAAATCCCTTTATCATCTGAACATAAATAAAGGACAGAAACCCTCAAAGGTGGAGTAGCAGCGTACGTTAAACCCTCATCAAGGACATATTTTTGGCTGTGGACACCGATGAAAGATGCCCTGATATTGTGGGCAATAAATATCATATATATCTCACCGTGGCATCAGCAGCCAGTCTAGCAGCATAGCGGGCGATGAGGCTGTGCTCTTCATCTTGATGGTTACTCTCCAGCAAACTGATCAAGAGGAAAATGGAGTCACAACATGACGCGGTTACTACTCAGCTACACAGATATGAACCATGCAGGGGGAAAAGAAATGCAAAAATCCAAGAAAGTTTAGTTTGTTCAAGAGTCAGATTAGTTTTTTGGCAGAAAAGCTTTTTAAGTTTTACAGCAGAGGCCTGCATAATCATGCTAAGCTACTTATGTAAAACCACAAAAGCAGGAATGAAGTTGGGTTATGACTTAAAAGATGAGCTGAAGTTATCATTTGTGTCAAAAGAACAGAAGGGTTACTTATAAAGTCGTATCACTCATATTGTGTGCATTTCCAAGCACGCATACATCAAAAGCTCTGAAATGCCCTCACACAGGAAGTTACAGATAGTCAGCATGATAAATGACAACGAAACCAGCATTGGAACACACACACACACACACACACACACACACACACACACACACACACACACACACACACACACACACACACACACACACACACACACACACACACACACACACAAAAGCATATTATTGCACACGCATAATGCTTAAATGAGGAGAGAATATGTCATATTCCCAGTGTTCAAATAAAAAAACAAGTCAGCTTACACAACAGTCTTGCTTTGTTTTGAACAATCCACACAAGATTTACTAAACCAAACTAATATCAGAGATTAAAGAGTCAAGTCTGAGGAAAACAGCAGCTAAAAGTGTTGGGTACCAATTAACTAACTAATCTGCCCTGAGCATTTGGAGTTATACAATTTTGATGTGACAAATAAGACTTTGTCTTTTGCTTATTTCAGTAAGAGACAACGATATGTGCATGTTAGGTCTGAGAGAAATATAATATGATGTAGTCAGGTTGTTATGTGTATACTTACAAGGTCTTAGAAGGGCTCAAATATGAAGAAAAAATAAGTTTCACGTGGAAATCAAATCAAATAAATACAAATCTCTTCGTAGAAATAACCTCTGATTCCATATTTTGGATACAAATCAGTCAAACAAACAATTATTGCTTCTGAATAACAATAATGCGTTGACATAAGTGTCAAAGGCCAAGCTGACTAGTCTGTAAAAATGACAGCATGCAGCGTTAGGCCTGAAACACACATTTCTAGGTGGCAGTTCAGCAGAGCACATGGTTTCCACTGGTGTTTGGCAAACACAGCGGCACACCAAACTAACCATGTTCTGGGGTTGTTTTGGAGGAGGTTCACATAGAGGCCAATGAGAGCATGTTCGTCTGCAAGTCTATCGGCAACATCAAGGTTGTAGTTCAACCTGGAACGGCGCAGGGTTTCACAGAAAAACATAAAATATGACATTACACAGGTGACAATAGAGGGGAAGGACAAGAGGGGAGAGGAAACAGAGAGACAAAACGCCACAAAAGAGAAGAGGAGGAAGTGACTGAAAAGCAGCCGTTCACGGGTGACTAGAGAGAAACAAGGCCGTATTATGTTTGGGAGAGACTCCAGCGATGAAGGCTAGGAGCACGATTAAGGACAAGCCCAGCAAAAAAAGACTTTACAAGCTACATGTTTACATTCTCCAAGCATCAATCACTCAGTGCTCTATTATTAAAATATTGAAAGTCATTAATTCTAAGTCAAACAATCTGCCACACAGGCATGCACAGTCTTTTTGATGTAGCTCCTATATTTATAGAGGCTTCCCATCTGCACCACAAACTCCTACAGCAACCATCCCTACTGCCATTATGGAGGGGCAATGCAGAATGAGCTGTGAACATAAAATGTCTCATAACAGCAAAAAGAACAAAGAAACGCATCGTCAAACCATCCACAAAACAATTAAGTAGAAATTAAAAAAAATTGCATATTGTCTTGTTTCTAACTGTATGATAAACTGTTTCAATGATTTCCTTCTTTTGCCCTGAAAAAAATATTTTGCAAACAGCTAATTCAATTAATAACAGTAAGCAGTTGAATGTCCACAATAACTAATTATTTAATAAAATGATCTCAAAGTCAAAAATTGAAGGGTACCAGCAATTTTACACTCCATAATTAGCCATTGGGTGTAGCTGAACAAACTGTCATAGCATACAGCTTCTTCTTAAGTGGTTATGGCTAACATGTTAGCAAACAGATACTTATTTACACATCCAGAAGACACAGAAAAACATTAGCATACACAGGTCCACTCTTCTTTTAGCTTTATTTGCTTCTGCACCAAGTCATGAAGGAAATATCTGTCTCTTTAGTAGCTAACTGCTTCACAATGTTAATCAGCTAACCTAGTTTGTTTGCTACACGTATTATCTGCGGGCCAGATGTATATTAGAGTTTTTAGCTGAAATCAGCTGCCTAATATAAATGTGGAGAATGATGAAAGTAGAACATCAACGTAGTGGGCCTTAAACACAAAACAATTAGCTGAAAGATGCTAAAATGCTTCACATAGCTGAGGAGGCCTGTCGATAACAATCTGTGGGTTTACCACTTTGAGTGACCCACGCGACTTTCACATTATACACAGTTCATCCATTTCAATATAAACATATTGGTCAGTGCAGCTTTAACAGGACAACTGCATCATAAACTGGGAAATGGTGAGAGAGGTTAATGTGTTGCATTACAGAAAGTGAGAGACTAAAAGTCAGAATATCTGGCCATCAATCTGTTTTTTAAACTTTGTCTCACAGCGTTATGAAAGTGCACTATATTTAACTCAATATTACATCTGTGTCAACATAAAGTTTGGGAATTTAATCAGGTATTCTCAGTCATTGTTGAGCAACAGTTAGCCTGTCAAGCCTCATAGGGTACATCAAAGCCCTGCATTAGATGGTGTCCGTGCAAACAGTAACCACAATGTCAGATGCTCTGATATGCACATCGAAGATAACCTAAAGAACGCTCACTGGTCACATCTGGATGTTTTTCTATAAGCCTGAGCTATGAAAGGGACTACTGTTCCCTAAAGAAACACTTTCTCTATGAAGAGCAGGTGCAGTGGAGCTCAATGGCCTTTTACTAGAAATATCCTGATAAAACCAAAATACTAAATATATCATCAATAGCAACTTAAAACAACAAGATAGTCCCATGTATGTTAACAAATATATATAATGTACTATGTTAACTGTTTAACCGCTACAGCTTCAACATGGAGAAGACTGACGGCAACATTGGAAGAGGCTCATATTCAAAATAACAGCTAGTATTTCCCATTTCTGTGTGAATGATAAAGATTGTAATAGACACTCCAAACTAATTGCCAGTGATCTTTATGGTGCATGCTTCATCCAGCATTTTTTAAATAGCCCCTCGAGTACAACAATATAAACCCCTCTATAGGAAAAACTGGTTCCTTAGAACGATAAGCACTCTAGTTTATGCCTTATGATTATTATCTATATTAGTCCGCGCATGCATTTGAGCTACAAAGGCATTCTCATATGCACACCTGTGTCACTTACCCTCTCCCTTTAAACAGATGTGGAGCAGCCTGAGTCAAAGGCATTCTTTGCTCAACATCATAATTCTTGCTGTAAGGCAAGCTATTTACATTCAGAACAAAGATTCACAAAGAAAAAAAGAAGCACGATGATACACAAATGTTTAACAAATGCACATTCTTTGGAAAATAAAGGCAAGAAAAGAAAGACAGATTGGGTCACAGAGAGTAAAGGGAATGGGCCATTAGGGAGCAAGGCGACTGAAAAGATCTGCTTTGAAAATCCAGGACATCCATTGTAACGACTGTACTCACTTTTTGGTGGAGTAAGGGTTCCCTGATGTCGGCATGGAGTGGGAGAACGAGTAGTCATTGGTGATGTTCACTGGTCTTGGTGGCCTGAACAGAAAACAAATGTTTTTAATCCCAACGAGGTTGTTTCTTTATGTTAAAGTAACATAAAATGTAAACTTTTGTTTGAGTGGATCTGAATTTCTATTTTGATAAATGAACTTTCTATGTATATATCAGGATGTCACAACAAAGTCAGAGACGATTAGTCATGTAGGGTGTGTGCTAAACAATAGAAAACATGCAGTGAATGGGAGAACGAATCAGTGCATTGACAAACACTGATCGTAAGTACTCTATTGTGGAAGGGATATGATTAGCACAAAACAAAGGACATTTTACGATGCATTAATTAAACAAAACTAACTCACCACGTATCTCTGAGGAAAGTACAGAACAAGGAAAGGAATGAAAATAATTTATTACAATCAGCCCAGCAGTGCAAAGACTACACTAAATGTAGAAATTCTAGTAAAAAAAACAAAACAAGATGTTTCAGTAAATTTACTGAAAAAGGAAAATGATAAATATGTAGGACAATATTATTGCATTAATATTGGCATAAACGTCAGGCAATGAGTAAAAATGATATATATTATCTTGCATATTTATGTGGATTGATTGTCTAAATTTAATGGATCCTAATCCCAAAAATATATTTTTATGTGTTTATGTAAAAAAAATATATGCCCCAATATGTATCATTATCATTCATTTTTACTCTCAAATACTGAGGCGTTTGTCTTATAAAAATCCAGTAATTTTCAGGCCCTAAAACCAACATTTAGATCTACAAAAATACATTAATTTGAATCTTTTGGGCTGTTTTAGAGTTATACTGTAAAACGCTGCAACCAACATAAATTTGAAGGTAAAAGATTTAACACATAAACAGAGTTTTGCTCCAGTAGATGCCTTACTGTATGTAACTATACTGGCCTTTAATAAACAGCCCCAGATTGGTATTAATTCAGTGCTGTTCCATTATTTGTAACACAACACAAAACATCAGCCAAGTCCTGGAAACGGCAGCAGCAGTGTTGCAGATCACAATCACTCCCAGAGCTATAATTAAGCCCCATTGATCAGTTGACCCAAGAGATTGACTGGAATCACTTCAGACTTGGAGGCAGCTACAAGATAATTATCAGCTGAGGGATGAAATCGAACATTTAAAAAAAAAAACCTGCAGCCAGCAGTCGGGGGGGGTGGGGGGAAAGAGAGACGATGAACTTACACAATATGAGCGAGGTTTAGAGGTTTTTCTGGCATTTCGGGAAACATGGGGTGAAGCGGCTCTCTGCTGGATGCACAGCTCAGCGACTTACTGAGGGCATGGGATAGCTTCTTAGCGGGAGATTTCTGGGAGAAACACACAAGAGTGATGTGCAAATTCTGAGAACATTAAGACGCTAATTTCCTTTCAAAAACACATGACATCATTACTGTCACCTGCACCGAACATCTAGCATCCTTACATGAAACACACCTCCCTCAGCCCGCCTCCTCCCCCATCCTCCTTCCCCTTACCCATGACGTGTACTCCTTCATTTGGTGCTGGTTGCTATGGGAACCGCTGGCATGCCCCCTCCAGAAGCAGTCCTGACAGAGCTGGTAATTATGACATTGCTGGCAGCGGTAGCGGAAGCCCATCATACTCTCAGTGTGGCAGTAGGAGCACTCGACCGGGTGAAAGACTGCAGGAGAGGAGAGGACGGGGGTCAGACACGCAGATGGACAAACACATGCACACAAACAGATGTGAGCGTAAACCCAGATACTTTGCACACTGGAAAAAAGAGACAGGGATTCATTTTTCATTAAATTAAGGACAGATGTGCTATTCTTTATTAGCCCCACAGCTGGGAAATTGCAGGATTACCGCAGCAAAGTGGAGAGTGCAAACAAGAGACATAAGTAAAAGAAACAAAATCAAAACAAGTATTATAAATAAGTAAATAAGTAATCACACAGTAAGTAAGGTAAGTAAGTAAAAAAAACGTTAAAAATCCAAAATAACTAAATTATATAAACAGACATAATAATGAATTAATATTTAATCCATAAGCATGTGACTGTGTTTCTTCTGCTCACAAGGTGGTGATGATGTGTGCATGACAATTACGCACACACACACACACACACACACACACACACACAAACACACAGTCATGCACAGGGTGTAAGGTCGCCTATGGGTCATCCTCAATGCAGATCTGTGTGTGTTTGTGTGTGTGTGTGCTTGTGTGTGTCGTGACTCAAGATTATGATGCAAAGCTGAACTTTACATCCTCCAAGCCCCGCTAGCTTCCCCCGTTTTTTATAAATATTCCATGTGGCGTCTTACCGTTCTCCACGTTGGCGAGGCGATGCATGAGCGGTATCCACACCAGACACTGAGGAGGCGGGTCTGACATCAACGTATCGAGGAATGTATTGAGGGTGACCTTTTTCTGTTGAGGTGCAGAGGAGAGTGAGATGATTCAACAGGGGGAAACAAATCCTCAATGACAATCAATGCTCAAACATATTAATGAACCCCTCACCTGCTGTGTAAAGCACGTTCTTGCAGCTTGTTCGGTGTAACCAAACGAAGGTCCCTCAAAAACCGCCATGGGCAATTTGAGCACCTCCCTCAGAAATTGATCAAACTGCGAGTGGACCATTATTCCAGCAGAATCTGATATCTGGGAAAAGATATCTGGGAAACAAGGCAGTCAGACATTAACACAAATTAATCAAACTAATTGTCGGTTGCCAGCACAGTCGGCTAATTACAGCATACACAAAACAATTATCCCACTTGTTTGTGAAAACAAATCAAAGTAAAGCATGTTATTCAAATCAATTGTTATAATACACCAGCAACACAGCCCTCCTTTTATTTCCCTTCACGAGCCATTGCGACCGCTCCCACGGATTTTGTAGATTATGTAATAAACCCTTTCCTTCAGATAATGAATAATGACTTCTTCCAGCCACGAAGAACCAGGCCAGTGCTGCTTCTCCATTTAGGAACAATATGCTAAGCAGAGATATAGAAAATACAGACACTAATAAGTTTGTATTAGAAATTCCCAAGAAGAACATTACTTGGACTAGAAACTGAATGAGGAAAATTAGCTGATTTATTGTAGGTAAAATGGGTGATTTATTATTTCATTTTTCACAATTATAAGTATTTGTTGTGTTGCTTACATCTTAATTTATCCAGGATTTTCCCTCCGCAGATGGTTGCCAGGGCCATCTTCACAACAAAGACAGATATCTTGCCCTGGCCCTCCCTAAGAAAGAAGCAAATACATTTTAAATGATGATCATAGATTATTTTAAGAGAAGCTTACAATGTCTGGAATCCTAGGATCAGGCACAACCTTTTAAGGGAAACTTGAATCACAGTGAGCAACAGATTACAAAAATGTTTAGCTTGGCTTTCAGCATCTCTAAATATACACTCTACACCAGCGTGTTGTGACATTATGAAAGTCAACAGTCTGTATTTTCAACCCACTTTGGCAGACACTTCAGAGACACATTTCACACCACATTAGCTCACGTCAAAACCTCAGACGAGAAAGCACACAACCAGCCGCCGACACCGTCACGTGACGTGTTACTCACGGGTCATAGGATGCCAGCAGGAAGTTGAGCAGCAGGCTGATGGACTGTTCCACGTTTATCTGGTGTGTGGTGGGCATGCGCTTGTTCAGCTGGTAAAAAATAGTGGACAGTACCACTTCAAGACGAGAAACAGAGAGCTCCTCGTTGAGGTCCATGGTGTTGATGCCGTTCTCTCGGAAAGCCTCAATGACGTTCCAAATGTCAACCAAATGCACTGGAAACAGAAAACATAAACTGAATATAAACATTTTGATGGGAAGGATTATGAGCAGAGTGATGGGGTTGAAAGTGCACTGCATCATACTCACAATTGCATTTCTTCTGCACAAATCTGAGTTTGCAGGCTGTTCTGTATGTCGATAATCGTATGGAGTCCAGATCTTGAGCCCCTGGGGAATAATTACTCATTATCAAATAACATCGGGAATATCAATGCTAGTTCATATATCATTTGGAGCACTGGAGGGAGAGAGTATGCAGGCCCAAAGTGTTCAATATCAAATGAATAAATTACCATGTGACAAATACAGATTATGCTTTGGAAAAGGACATTTTGAAATACTGTAATATAATAAAATACAATTGACATGAATAATAATAAAAAAAAGAATAATCATAATAATAATAATTATGATATTTATGATAAAGTAATAAATAATCATAATAATAATAATCTGAATAATCTGAATCATTATTATCATTATCATAATAATAATACTGATATAGGATTATTTAACAATGTTATTGTGATATTATGTTTACATTATGTCTTTTGGATATATGAAAATTCTGGTTTAAACCTAGGATTTTTCACTTCATAATGTCTGATCTATTTATCTAATATTGAACAATGTGGGTTTAGAATCAATCAGGTTGAAACGAGTGGAGACACTTGATCTATTTGCTTTACACGAAAGTTACTGAGAGGAATTTGTCGTTTTTACGGTCAGTGAGTTAAACAGTAGACAAACATAGATCATGCTGAGCTTTCGGCCCCTGAGCACACTTACTCATCTCGACAAACAGTTGCCTTCTATCTGCCATGTTGTCACCGCTCGGCCCCAAGTCTTCAATCATTCTGGTCATGAGGAGAGAGAAAGTAATGTCAGAGCCTGTGTATCCACAAACACTTCAAATTAGGTCACTGTTCAATCACTGAATGTGCTCTTCCTTTTGCTTTCAGTTTTATTCTGTAAATGTAACTGCCATATTGAACTGTATTTTCAGAATCAACACAAAACATTTGTTTAACTGTAATAACATGAAGCCCAATTGACATGATGCGACATCACAGCTACATCATTTCACTTTAAAAGCCTTGGACCCTAAAGGCAGGTTCACTGGTAACTAAGCCCCAACCCCTCCCAGTTACCGTTGCTATGGCTGTCAAGATATGTTCTCGCTCAGATGTTGACAGTGATACCAGCGGCAGATTTACCTCTCGATATTCATAGACGTTTGTGAAACAATGGGTCCATAATTTCATACTGAGGCAGACAAAAGCATCTTCTCATTTTGGTTGGATGATTTCACAATTTTCACTGACAGATCTTATCAGTTGTAACCGGTTGTGACGTTAAATTGAGTTGGTTGAAAACTCCAGCTGACCTTTTCTGAGTTTCCAACTGACTCATATGACAAGGAGAGCCCTGTTAATGGATCTTAAAACTTGAAAAGTGCACTTGATTGCTACATATATCAATATTGTGCTGAAAGACTGAGGCTAAAGCTGCATGTCCCCGGCTAAAAAGCTAGCATCCTCACCAGTTCATGACCTGATGATGTAGTAAAAGACATGAAAATAACCGTAGTGACCTAGCATCATGTGTGAAACAGATACATGGTAACGGACATGCTAACCATTGCATTTACAGCAGATGAACAGGCTGTTTAATGCATTCCCAACACTTTTGCTCTTGTGTTTTGGGGTTTTGGCAACAAAAAAAAGGACGCCACCCTTCAAAGCTCTTAAACAAAGGATGAAATAAAGAATGAATTACTTTTACTCTTTCATACGCACACCACTTCACCGAGAAATACAAAGGTGGACAGGAACGCCGTGCTTAGTTATGGTTGCTTAGCTACGATTGAAACACACTGTTTGGGGGAGGGAGTTCAGTAATCAGTTGAATTAGCAAATTAGTTTGTGGTTATTTGATTAAATGCACATTCTTTTGCGGTGCGTCTAATGCTAAATGTGACAGAAATGATATGGGTTCTAGGGCAACATGTGCACAGTAATCTGAACTTGATGACCTGCCTCATACAGGGGACATCAATTGAAATATTAAGGCCTTGTGCATTTTCATGCTTAATTAAATAATAAAAATAAATATATTAAATACTAATGGGGGAGACAACAAGGCCCCACAGCTCCTTTTACCTCTAGGGCCTCATAGCAGTTTAATCCGTCCGTGGTAAACACACACATTTTTTCTTTTTCTAAAGTACATGCGCAAATTGAACATAGCACAGTACAGTGCCTATCAGAAATGTGAGAGGGGAGGGGGTGGGCAAAGAAAAACTTAAGTAAGACAAGGACAAGACTTTCAAAGGGGCAGAGCAGCAGAGAGAATGCTAACACCATGCCTCGCTGCACACTGTCTGAGGCAATCTAATACACCTAGTCATGTGGTTTGTTGCCATGGCAGCAAAGATCCCAGCCACTCTGTTCATAAAAACATAGTACTAGCAGAGTACTAGTCCCCCCACACACACACAATCACACTACACCTCCCACTGCAACCAAGCAAAGTTTGCAGAGAAAAGTTTTTCACTCATAAATATCTTTTATGAGATAATACTCAGCGGGAATGATCGCTGAGAACACAGTGGCACTTCTTGGGCGAGTGGCTCGAAAACACCTCCTGCAAGAACAATCACTCAGGCATGGTATTTTCAAATTACTTCGACATTAATTGAAATATCATGCTGCAGAAACCCATGGTGTGGAAATTAGAGTCACCTTGTGTTTAAAAAAACACAAGCAACAGCATACTTTTGTTCCCCCCCTCTGATTCCAGACAGTCAATTATGGAGCTCTAGGAATCTTTGAAATCCAGATTAAGAGGGAAAAGATTAAATTGATAGATCAACCTGGAAGTACAGAATCAAGTGCGGTATTTCACGAAATCACCACATAGCATAGCAGTGAAAGCTACAAATTATATATAAATGTATACATTATCATAACAAGCCAGAGCAGATCACCCACATAAGAATTAAACCAACTGTGTTTTAGGGTTAAAAATGACAACCCTGTAATAACACAAATATTAAATGAGTGTATCATCAGTTAAAACAAGGTAATGACAACAGTAAATAACTGTCAGGAGTCCAATGTCATCTTAAAAGTAATGGATATGCGAGCCCATTCATCACTTACACAGTGAGTGAATGTAAAAGATTACCCAAACCATACACTGTTTTATATATTAACATTTAATATCCTATCCGCATCACAAGCAAAACACATCCTGAGCGCCAGATATGTGACCTTCTGTGGTCCTATCTCAGTCTCGGAAATAACTAAGATTGATACAATCTACTGCAAGGAGCAGATATTAAAACCACCAGCAGCAGCACAGCCGATACGAAGTGTGCCATGGTGAGAGGAAGCAAGATGATCAACATACCTCTCATAAAGCACCATGGTCGTGTTCCGTACTCTCGCCTGAACTCAGTTATTACAAAGCCAAATCCTGTCTTCTAGAAACACAAACTCCTCTCCAACCAGGAAACATTGCGACAAAAACAGCCCAAATGAACGAGTGGAGATAGCTGAAATTAGAAACGTGTCAGCTAGGACACAGCCTGTGCTGCCTCTATCTTTAACTACAAATGAGAAGGCTCCACATTCTTGCACAGCTTTACTCGCTCTCTAGTTGCAGACCCCCAAACCTCATTCCTGGCATGTGCACAGCAAACATCGGTCTTTCTCCGTGGCACTGTCACACTGGCAGCATGAGACTCATAACTGCCCTTAAAGGAGAAAATCATTGCGTGCCATTAACATTTTTGGATTGGACTGGTAGGGCCAAGCACTGCCAAAACCACAACAAGGTTCTCACAGTAAGGACTCATATTCATCTTTTCAATGCTGCACGGATTTCTGTTGGACAATATTCAAGAATGCCTTACTAGTCAGTTATTTACATTATGAGTCTATTTCTGTGGCAGCTCAATAAAACAAAGTGGACATTGCTGTCCTCCTCGGACCAGATTGTCAAGCAACATTTCCAAACACGAGCACTTACTGGAGTTATAGAGCAATCTGTGTTTGGCTGGTGCGGTAGAGTACATCGCAGCTGTTACCGCTGATTGGCCAGAGTTATTTTTACATCACAGGAATATAAACTACACTGGCATCCGGATCCTATCCCCGAGAGAAATAAAAAAAGCTGTGCCACTGACTTAAGGTTAATCAGCTAGAGCTCAGAGATGTTGTGCTTTATGTGTTGTAGTAGGTAGTGAAACTGTTTTCTCTTCCTGTCTGGTACCAGCCAGTGATGTCTGCTGCAGGGCCCTCTGCTCTGTGTCGCCTGCTGATGATCACCATGGTTTCAGCTGCAAAAAGGCCAAAACTTTAGCACCCTGAGGTTAAATGAGAGTGCAGCTATAAATTCACAGCTTGTTTACAAGACTGTTTCTTCTCGCTCTTTGCACAAACTAAAAGCTTAAATTCTTTAAAGTATCAAAAACAGCCGAATCACTGGAATAAAAGGAAGTAATTATGTTTGCCTCTGCCAATGTGTGATGTGATAAGACAGCACTAGGATTACATTTGCATTTTGAGCTGTACTCCTTGTGCATAGACAAGTTTCCCCTCTGGACATTAATGGAAACATCTTAATTCCACCAAATGCAATGCTTTCAAAATGTAAAAAAAAAAAAAAAAACAGGTCAGTGAGAGAGGCAACAGGCAGCTTATGGTACATACTGAGCTCAGACATCACCTGTCACGCCTGAGACACCTGTGTGCAGCCACAAAGCTCTCATTGTTACACAAACATCATCCTGCAAACACTACATCCTACACGACACTTTCTTATGTTTTTAATTCTTGCACATCACCTTTTTTTAAAACCCCTGAAACTTGATCGGATGGGGAAAAACTAATTTCACCCAGAGTGACAAAGTAGGTTAAGGTCGCTCCACTGCTGCTTTCTCCAGCCTCCTCCAGCAGCTGCAGCGGCGCACTTTTGCAACAACACTTACCACAATTTATTTCCAATGCATGCCAGCTCAACATCACTGTTTTTCCCAATCCAGGTATCCGATCCTGCGGTGCGATCAGCGGGTCTTTGGTGTCGGGTGCTGCATCTCTGCACGGAGCGGCCGGTCTGGAGCCGCTCTCCTCCTGCAAAAAAGCTTGTGTTGTGGAAATTTTTTCTCTGGTAGCGAAGCCTACTGGCAGAGGAGAATAGAGGCAGCATTGCCTCCAGTGTGTGTGTGTGTGTGTGTGTGTGTGTGTGTGTGTGTGTGTGGCCTTGGCGGTGACGTAATGCGGAACCTCTCCACTTGCGTCAGTTCGCCTTTGGCTGCAAAATGTTACAAGTTTGATACAAAATAAAGGAGAAATAAAGAAAGTGTGCAGATTGATTTATGTGTTTGCATGGAGTTGCACCAGAGTCGGACATGCAAAGATGCGTTCATCAGCTGGTTTAAGCAGATTTATGTTTCAGCATTTTGGGAAGATGACGTCATAGAGACAAGTATTTGTGAATGAAGACATTATTCATAAACAAATAGTTACATTACATTAGAACACATTTTATTATTTGCACAATTGAAAACAATAGAATAATATAAACAACATAACATTGATAAATAGACAATCCTTTATCTTATCTTATCTATCAATGATAATAATGATAATAATAATAACTTTATTTATATAGCACCTTTTAAAAACAAGGTTTACAAAGTGCTTCGACAGACAAGCCAGCAAAACAGTGCAATAGAAGAAACATTAAGAACAATCGTTAGGATAAAACTAAACAAAGAAACTAAATGAAATAACAAGTGACAATCAAATAAACGAACAAAATAAATAAAATCAAGTGAAATAGGTCAAATATAGTAAACAAATATAAGATAAAATACTAAGACCAAATTAAAATACTAAGACCAAATGAAAATGAAACATATGATATGATATTACAGTGCAGGAAGAGGCAGAAAGCCCACTGGGTTTATTTGAAGCCTCCACCTATATAATATAAAAATCATAATACTATAACGAATACAAAAGTAAAATACATATGGTATGAAATATTGTTGAAAAAGCATTTTTACAAGATATGATTTATAATAACAAAACATTATAAACAACAAGAAAACAAAGGGAAAAAAATGCAATGAGTCAAGATAGATAGATATAGACGATATATCGCTCATTTGTTTTATAATCCCCTCTTGTGGTTGAACAATTTGGATTGAAAGCCACTGAATATATCCCTAAATATTTTTTGAGGTATGACCCCAACACATTACTAATAGTAAATGAAAAAAAAAACATAATCTGCAGAGGTGTGTATCCATCCATCATGGGTAATATGATTTTGCCATTTTGTTGCAATTTAGTTGCCAAAATTCTCTCTAATCCTCAAGAAACGTACAAATGTTGTTAATTAATTTGTATTAGTGCAGTTGCTAAACAATGTGTATGGATGCTTAAGCTGAGAAATGACTTGTAATAAAAAAAAATCCAAGAAAATCAAAATAATAGATGTTTTTTGGATTTAAACTTCAGATTTTTCGTGATAATAAAGAGATAAAATATACATACAAAACTATATACACGATGGAAGGCATTACTGTCATTGCTTACAATGATCTAAATGAAAATAAAATGAATATCCCAATGTGTATATAAAAAAAATCCAAGAAAATCTAAATAATAGATGTTTTTTGGATTTAAACTTTAGATTTTTCGTGATAATAAAGATCACAGCAAATACAATACATATTAAATGAATATATATATAAATATACATACATAAATACATACATACAAAACTATATACACAATGGAAGGCATTATTGTCATTGCTTACAATGATCTTAATGAAAATAAAATGAATATCCCAATGTGTATATAAAAAAAATCCAAGAAAATCTAAATAATAGATGTTTTTTGGATTTAAACTTTAGATTTTTCGTGATAATAAAGAGATAAAATATACATACAAAACTATATACACAATGGAAGGCATTATTGTCATTGCTTACAATGATTTAAATGAAAATAGAATGAATAACTCTTCTCTAACTCTATTCTGTTGCTTAGTAAACTGTGTCTCAAAAGTACACACCTTCAGTTGCTGCTCTTGAACGCAGCCCCTTGTTGCTAGGTAACCCAAGTAGAAGATTGACAGCAACTTCAGTGGATTCGTTTGGATGAAAACTTTATTAAAAGGCAAGTTTTTTAACAGGGTCAGTTGTGGCGTCATCAAAGCAGAATAACACGATATCTGAAGGTGAATTAATACAAGTAAGTGTATTTTTCGCTTTCACTTTCTGCCATGACAACAACCCCCCACTACTGCTCATTAATATGTAATTAGCTCAGTTAATTAACCGTCAACTTAACAGAGCGAGATGAGTGAAGGTATCACACGGCTTACTTTACGGCAGCTTTTTTTCCCCACTCAAGTTTTTACGTCAGCGCCTCCACGTTTCCCGCAGGACGGTGGGAATTGAAGACTTTCTGCGATGCCAGACGTGGAACCACTCAGATTCCCATCAAGGGAGGGACGACCAAGTCAGCAAGGTGAGAACAATGAAGGTAAACAAATAGAATTTAATGTTTTTAATTCATGAAATACATCTGTTTTAATGTTACACACTGGTTTTTTTGTATGTCCAAACAGAAAACTTATTAAATCTGATGAAGATTCTCTGTTACAATTATACTATTACATTACATTACATTTACATTACAGTCATTTAGCAGATGCTTTTATCCAAAGCGACTTACAATAAGTGTATTCATCATAGGTATTCAAGAGAACTACTAGTCACCAGAAGTCATAAGTGCATCTCCTTTCTTAAACAAGCATCTAAAAGCATAAACCAGAGCAAAAGTACAGAAACAAACTAAATGAATACAATAAGTGCAACAAACTAATACAATAATGCAAACAAATACAATAAGTGCACGAATACAATAAGTGCAACAAACTAATAAGAATACAATAAGTGCATCAAACTAATACGAATACAATAAGTGCATCAAACTAATAAGAATACAATAAGTGCAACAAACTTATACGAATACAATAAGTGCAACAAACTAATATAGAATACAATAAGTGCATCAAACTAATATGAATACAATAAGTGCATCAAACTAATGCAAATACAATAAGTGCATCAAACTAATATAAATACAATAAGTGCAACAAACATCAAACTTATACGAATACAATAAGTGCATCAAACTAATATAAATACAATAAGTGCAACAAACTAATACGGATACAATAAACAAACTAATACGGATACAATAAGTGCAACAAACTAATACAATAAGTGTTAATCCACACAACCTAACATTTATTGAGCTGTCCACGAATATGAAGTTCATTTAGAGACCACACCTGTCCCCAATTACAGTAAAAAAAAGTCCATCCTGTAGACTGTGCTGACTGGACCGCAATTCAGAAATGATATCAAGGAGGCGAATGCAGTTTTATGATAATTGCATTTAAATATCTAATGTCATTAGTGGAATGACAGGTGTAACTGTTGGCCATCAGACTCACTTGGGCCTGCTCTGTGGCTATAATACTCCCTGCCAGTGTGATTTAGAGCTTATTCACCCCCGCTGGTGACATATTGCCTCACCACCTTCCTGCCCCACTTGGTTCTTTCACTGTGTATTATTCATCTAGACTGCTCAGCAACAGATGGCCTTCATTTCAGGTCTCCCCACAGTTCTTTCTATCGGTCTGAGTCAGCTCACTTGTAGCCGTTTTTTCAATTATTGGATCATCATTGCAAGATAACTGTTATCTCAAGTGGGAAAGGTTCAATAGACTCACGTACAGTTTGTGACCTATTTTGTACTGATTTGAGTACCAGTAGTTTGTCTACAGGTTCTTGACAGTTTTTGATGTATCTGGTAGGTTGGTCATTTATCCCTCTGTTATAAAGGGGCCTATCAGCTACCGCAAACATGTGACGCTGTCCTTTGAAAAGTGCCAGGCAACACAAGACGTCACATTTGGCCAGCAGGTGTATGATCCCCTGGTGGTGCATGTTTCATCCCCCCTTGGGATACAATCAATGATACCCTTGTGGGTGTGTGCATTAGTTTAACCCTCCTTTGGGTGGCGTACATTCACGTTCAGCTGAATCTATGGGAGGACCCTTTTTTCCAAGGCTGGTACTCCCATACACCCTGTTACGATAAGCACACACTCACAAAAGTTGGCCCTTCCAACAAATAACTGGAAAATTGGCTAAATGAATTCAATTTAAAATGTATTGCTTATTATATACATCGCTCTTCCCCCTTTATCTGGTGGGCCTTGCAGTAAAAAACGACATTACCTCCATTTTCCCTGCTATCTTAAACTGCAATTTACAGTATAAGACTGACACCATTGTTGATAAGAATTGAGAATTCATGATATATAATATACATCTATGATTAGTTTTGTCAACTGTACAAAACTAAAATTTGAGTTATATTGTTTATTTCCACTCTTATTGTTAAAACATGCTTTTCTTATTAGTCTATAAATGTCTGGTTGTTTCCTTTCTTTTTATCTTCTTACTACCGAAGTAAATATATGTATATATTGAAATAATATACAGTGCAGATAACTTTTTGCCAGCGACATTACCTTCGTCTTAAATAATCTTCACCATATTGACTTTGCCAAGCAATTACTTATTAGTTAGTTGTGAATGAGCATGACATGTCTTTGCACGATAATATAGACAAAAGACTAAGTCAGTACATCTCAGATGTTGATGTGAATTATTGCCATCGACACAGTTTTTTTGCCCATTATGTCAGCCAGATGGCGTCCTTTCACCACCAAGAATTATGCCCTTGGGTTTGTCTTGAGATGTTTGAATTAGTTGTCCCTGCTCTGTCTATGATGCTTCCAATATATTGCAGAGTTTATGCAACCAGAATTAAATAGAATGTAAAAAAAAAACAAAGAAGGTCTTTCACAGCCAAATACATTTTTGTAATTACTTCTCAAAATAGAGTTATTGAAGTAGGGTGAATGTTTGTTCTAACAAAAGTCTGTTGTTTTCTGATTATTTTTTTTTGATTGAGGGATGGTTCATCAGTATGTAATCTATACAATATTTCAGAGCCTTTGTGGAATTATATAAAAGACATCTGTAAGTAGTGTTGGCTTTTATTAGCTTCTCTGAAAACAATTGTTTGAATGTTATAAACCAAAGTTGCATTAACAGATCTTAATATTTTGTGTTTCTCAAGATCAAGCAGATCTTCAAGCCGTCTGCTCTGGTAGACGTCGCACATGTGCTTTGCTTAACAGTCCCTCTCCATGTGTCAACAATGTTATTTACCATATCCAAGAGCTGAAGATGACAGTGGAAAATTGGTGTCAACAGGTAAACTGATGTCAGATGTGTTCCGACCCGTGAGAGATTGTAAAACAAATATCAGATAGGAGTAAAATATATTTTTTAAAGCATTTCTTTCCTTTTGTCTTGTACCAGTCTGGAAAATATCAGCCACAGATCAACCACGACAAGCACCAATACAGCAAAACTTTAAGGTGAAGTCCTCTTTTGTTTTTATTTGTTATTATCTATTTTTCTTATGCTTAGTAGGATGAAAAATCATAACACACGTTTAACTCCCTTTTAACAGATTTCAGTCCAGAGATTCAGATACTGAATCAGTGACTTCTACAGAATTGTTTGTCGAAGGCATCGCAATTAGTGCAAGAGGTGAAACCCTTTTTCTTTTTAAATACCATAAAGTTATTTCTAAAATATTTGCTCTTAATTTTCATCAAGCAATAGAAAAGCTATCCCAAAAGCTAATGTAGATAAAGGAGCAACACTTAAGTGTGTAGTGTGCACTTCCTTGGAGGAGCTCTAGGTTTAGTTTCTTGCAGAAATGGCTAGTTAGTGTGACAATAATTCCTACCAGTCCCAGTTACCAGTTCACATCTTTGTCTACATGATAATTAATAAGATATCATCCGGTTTCAGCTTCTGCTTATAGAATTCCATAGATTTTTAGGGTTTTATGTTCATGTGCACTTTGTAGTTGGTCAGATTATGATAGCAGAGCTTTGCAAATACTAGTGTACTTGCTATTGCTTTTGTTGTCGAGTTGAAAGCGACCACACAGTACAATACAATGCACCAATCTTGTAAAGTTTTTTTAATCCTCTAGAAAGCTGTCCTTTATCGCCACTATTGAAGAAAATAAATGATGTCCTTGGAGAGGTTGTGTATCTGATTGAGCGGCTGGAGGCTGATCGGCAGTATGCAGAGGAAGCTCTCCACAAAGAGAAGAGGAGAAAAATATTTTTGGAGAACAAAGTTGACAGTATTTCACTCTGGAAGCAACAAGAGCACTCTTTTGTAGTCCAAAAAGGTCTGTGACTGAGAAGTTCGGTATCATTTCCTCATGAAAATAGCCTGATGCAGTTCTTCTTCAAAACAATGAATACATTTTCGAATTCATTTTTGACTCTTGCTTTTTTTTTTCCAGAGCACGAGGCTTGCATCAGAGACATCACAGAACTGAAGTGGCATGTACAACTGGAAGGAGAGAAACTTGACCAGGCTCAGGAGAACCTTTCACACACTGAGGTGTTGAACCAAAGCTTACAGGAAGACATCAACTTTGCCAAAAAACAAATTCCCATTGTGAAAGAAAACCTGGACTTCCAGAGAGGACTCATAAATCAAATCAACAATGCACAAGCTGAGGTAACCTCTAATTTATTTCATTCTTGTGTGATTCTTATTTTACTGTTTGTAACCACAGTGAAATAAGCACCAAATAAGGTACATTTTCAGAATTGTTTCTGACTCGCACAATAGCTCTTTCTCACTCACTCACTCACCCACTCGCTCTTTTTAAATCTATTTTAAATTCCCACGTTGCATGGCACTAGGGATTGCAATGTTTGTTGGTCTGTTGGTCCAGTTTTTATCCAAAACACTGGCCGAGTAAAAACATTCCATTGTAACAAATGACTGGATTGCCATGAAATTTGGTAAAGACTTTTGCGGTCCCCAGAGGATGAATCCTAATAACTTAAATAATTCCCTGACTTTTCATTTAGCTTTTGTCATTTCTTTTAAGTCAGAATGCTTCAAAATCTAATGACCTAATTCAGCCACAACTGTACTTTGAGTTTAATTCATTCAAATATGCCAGAAAAGAGTGTCAATAGAGAGGAGGATACAGAGAAGTCAACTTTGACAGGAAACCTCTGCATCTTTGTGGTTATTCAATGAAACACCAGAATGACTCAATTAGCACAAATGACATGTTTGTTTTTTATCAAGTCATTGGCTGTGTGTGTTCTGAAGATAGCAGCCCAGGGCTTTGATATTCAAGTGTTAATCATTAATTCCATAGGGTTAATAGTTAGGCTTCTGGATTTTCAAATATTTGCCAAAGCTAAGTAAAGTAAGTTAACAAACTAAACTGTTCATAGCCTCACAGTTGGCTTGTGGCAGTGGCTTTTAAGTGCAGTGTAGGATTCATATATATGGATACATTGTCTTCACATTACCTTTTATGAAATTGTTAATTATCAATTAAAATAGCTAAGGAAAATAAGTACCATGATTTGGCATCTTCTTTTTTTCAGGCTGATGAAGTATACTCAAAAACACAAAGCCGTCTTAATCTGGTTGAGAAGGAGATAAAAAAGATGGAGCTGGACACCAAGAAAGAAAAGAAGTCACTGGATGACGTACTGTTGGTGACGAAGAATCAGCTGGCTAACAAATTGTGAGTATCTCACTGCAGTGAAAACAGACAGGTTCACCATCAAAGCAGTACAGCTGAGACAGGAGACATCTGTCTTAAAGAAAGTTTGAATTGTTGATGTCAGCATGTGCATAATGAGAGAATACAAAGTTTATACACTCAGTGTCATTGCTGACTTTTATTTCAAGTAGGTGCCCTCCATCCATCTGTTATGTGGCTTCTTTTTTTAATCTTTTTTTATGATTTCTTGTACGTTTTATGCGCAATAAAAAAATCTAAGTACAAAGGAATTTACAGAAAACAACTGAAGTCAAAAGGAGTTATCCCTTTTGTATGCATCGTTAAAGATTTCATATTTAATTCCTATTTCAAGCATTTTTGTCCAGTGCTGTAAGAGTGTCCTGCATGGGGTGGGACATGTCTTCTCTCAGAGACTTAACCAGTTTGTTAAGTCTCTTCCTGTCCGCAGTCGAGATGTTGCTTCCCCAGCAGACCACTCCATAGAAGATCGCTGATGCCGCCATAGAGTCGAGAAAAGAAAAGGGTTTCAGGAGTGCTCCCTGCACTCCAAAATGACCCGAATCTCCTCAGCAGATAGTCTGCTCTGTCCCTTTTTGTAAAGGGCATTTGTTTTGTCTGTCCTGTTCAGTTTATTGTTCAGGTAAAACCCCAGGTAATCACACAGCTATCATGCTGTGCAATATCGCGAGTATCATGAGTCGTTTGTGTTGTGATACCATCGCTTAATTTATATTATAAATGATTGTGTGATTCTCAACCCTAAGTGAACAATGGATTTCAAAAACTGCCTTTAATTCACCGACTTTAAAACACAAGACAAAACTGTTTTTCTCCACAGGGAAGATTTAAACCAGTTGAAGATGATTGAGGAAGGTCTGTGGGCAGAAATAAAGGATGCTGAGAAGAAGGTTGCACTTACAGAAGAAGAATGTGCAGCCACAACACAACGTATCCCCGAAATAATGGAGCTCGAGGAAAATGAAAAAGACCGGGTAAAGGATATTGTCTAGATTTAAATGTTCAAAGTTTCTCAAATAGGTAGCTTTCAACAGTTTACAAAAGTAGTCCAGTTCATGTTTTTCTCGTTTTTATTACAGATTCTGCAACTGAAACTTCAAATTGAGGATCAAATGCAAAAGAATAAGAAATTAAAAGAGAAACTAATTGCACTGCAAGAAGACATTGAGAAAACTGTAAGTATTGTCACAAACACATTTAAATCATGTGGACATGTATTCATAACATAGGTGCTACTTTGTCTACTTATGTGTGTGTTGATAGTTCATTGGGTAGAGCGCGGCACATAATTGCCAGACTACGGCCGGACTCTCACTGGAGCTATGCATGCTAATAATGTTTGAAATCATGACTCTGTAAGGTGTTTTGGATAAGTGCATCCACTCAGCGGCACACTGTATGTTATGTTATCCGCAGACACTTCATGGGGAAGCGAAGGTTTCCTGCATAGAAGAGCAGCTCCTTTCAAAACGTAACGCTTTTGCAGCTATTCGTCAAGAAAACATGGAGTATGAACAGAATGTGGATGACTACAAGATGAAAATTGCTAAGAGGTACAATATCAAAGCCAAAAACCATGCATGAACATTTACCATTACCTATTTGGTATTACTATATACAGTGATAAGCAATTTAATGTGCGCTTACCATTACTTTTCTTTTTTTTTTTTTGTTAGCGAGAAGGCAGTGAAGCAGATGCATGAGGAGAAGAAGCAGATGCTCCAGAAAATCATTGACAATGACGAGCAGTGGGAAAAGGCCAAGGAGGAAGTGACCCAGGTTGTCACCCAGCACAGTGTCACCCAGACTAAACTGGAAGAGCAGGAGCAGCTCACCTTCATGGAAGAACAGAGGGCCAGGGTCAGTGGCAACATATGTACATGTTCTATGTATACTGCATGGGTCACTGTTTGTAGGGAAACGTGAGGTACCAAACGTTTCCTTCGGTGTTATTCGGGGCTCTCTCTTTGCTCTACAGAAAGAGATTGAACACCTGAGGAAAAACCTGACAGGTCAGATGACCTCCCTGGAACTGCTGAAGGTAAATTCATGAAGCGCTTCAGAGAAGAGAAATGCAATCGCAAAATTGTGACGCAAACAAAGATGTAAATTGTAATCTTCAAAATATATCACTGTATTTTTGCAAACTTTTTCAGTTTCTGTGGAACACTTTGGTTATATATGATGGAAGATATGGAGAGGTGAAGCTTCACAAAGCACAGTCTCAATAAAAAACTGAACATTATATGTTCCGTAAAGATGGTTTTAAATGCCCGGCTGTATTCAATTGCATAATTTTATACTTTCCAACACCCTTTACATTTCCTCTTACTGCTTTAACCCCCTGTAAATGTTCGAAGCTAATGTTCAGATAATGACGCTCTGCTTTGTGTTTTCTATTCCATCAGGGTCAGTGTGCAAATAAAAGTGAAGAACTGTATCGACAGCAAAGGAGCTCAGAGCTGATCAACCAAAAACTTCAGAAAGAATTTGAAGATGCATCCGCAGTAACAAAAGAAATGGAGACAAAGATGATGGTAATGATACATCTTAATAATTATATTCTCCGTCTGAGGATAATTGTACATAAAAAAAGTATAAATCAACTGCATTTGTCTCTTATCTTTTGTTTGTATAGAAAATCAAGAAGTTGACAGACAATTTTGACAAGATTCAGTGTGAACACGGGAACACATTAGTCAACCTTGAGAAGGAGAAAAAACTCAAATGTGAACACCTGAAAGCTGCTCAGGTAAGAAAAGATAGTAAATAGTTGCATAAACAATTCAGCACAAAGCTAGTTCCAGGGATGTATCATGTCATTCTTTTGTTGATCAAAATAATCTCTCTCTCTCTATTAACACTTTGAAGAAAATACGGTTTCAGCATTAATGCAACTATTTTGTTTTACAGGATTTACAAGCTGCCACGGTGAAGAGATATGACAACACTCTGGGCAGGATCAGTGACCTTACGAAGGAGAGCGAAGAATACCGGGACGCTTCAGAAAAAATGGAAAAAATAGTCGAAAGCATGCCAGAAGCCATAGCAGAACTTCAGTAAGCTAGTAACACACAGGAAACACTATAACATAATATACTAGTTTATATTTGGGATATCTGGGCCTGGCCAACTGGTTTTAAACTTTTCTAATTAACACTTCCTACTCAAATAGCTTAGAACTTAGCCTTTAAATAGCCTTCATTTAAACTGGGTGGTGAGGTTTTGTCCTTATCTATTGTTTATCTTGTCTGTTCCTTTTTTTTTTATTGGTAATATTTTATAACTATATGTTTTTAATACTTCTTAAATAAATGCCTTGCTTTTGAGTATACATCCACAGGCTCCCCCACTGATACAGTGATCATATATGCATGATATTCAAAACTAATAGTCTTTTTATCTGTTTGATTTCCCCTTCCAGGAGTGTTTTTGATGTGGTGGAATTCAAAAACAAGTCAGCTGCTCTCGTAATGAGCACCTTGCAGTCTGATATTAATAACTGCCAACAACGAACACAGCGATCCATGCAGACACACACTGCTCATGTTACAGCGAGAAAGAAGGAAATGGAAGACGCCAAGGTAACAAATTGTCGTTCGGTATTACTTTTCTGTAAATACACGACTTTTTTTTAATGTCAAATACTGTGAGACACGCTGTAAAAAAACATCTCATTGTTTATTTGTTTGTGGATTAGTGTCAGCACATTGCTTGTCACAATACTTCCCTTAAGATGCAGAGAAAAAGAGCTGCGTGCAATTAAAATTACAAGCCATGGTCAATCTTGTTTAAGTGCTTTTCCCACAAATGACAACTCACTGTTGTTATAGTCTTTTGTCTGGACGAATTTGATGATGCGTGTCGTGGTGATATGCTGCTCCTATTTTGTTACCTGTAAGGCCAACATTTTCTATAGCAATTTCAATGTAAGCATATTGTTCACGATATCAAATAGGCATATGATCTGTTTTTTTTTTTGTTTTTTTTAAATGCCAGGAATAGGCTCTTGTAACAACATAGGTGCACTCTGCACAAAATGGCTTGTATTTGAACACTCCTTTGTAAGAGAAACCCCTATTTATTGTAAGGTTTTCATCTGCAGGATTATCAGCCCCAGCCAGAGCCTCCTCGCTGATGGGGGTTTCACATGGCTTATCTAATGTGAAATCGCCATGTGGTATATAGTTTCATTAAACGGTGATCAAGAATGCATTAGTTCAAAACAAGAAAAGGCAATGGAGCTTAAGCCGCCATGCATCCAAGTGCAGCAACTTTAAAGAAGTTGTTGGCGTGAGACAATTTAAGAATTAGAAGTCTTCCTCATAGACACAACTCCCATTAGCCAGATAAAAGTTAGCCATGCAAAAAAAAAAAGGGGGTTTAGTCTTTTCACTTGACGAAATAAGATGAACAACAATACTCCTCACCAAATAAAAAGATCAGAGCCCGAAGTGCGAAGGAAATTGGTCACTTTAATCATTGAGACCAATATAAAGCACACATAATGTCTGCATTAGCATAACATAATAAGCAGAGTGTGCTTTCAGAAACCACAGTGCATGAAGCAGAATGGTTAGACTCTTTTAGATATTTCTTATAGAGGATATTTCTTCTGAAAACTGCTGACCCCATACTATACTCTCATAAGCTGCTGTAGGTCACAGCTCCTCTTTGCTATAGAAACTATTACAGGTCAGAGCCTGATGGGAGTTAGTATGTGAATGTATTAAATACTAGCTTATTATTTTAAACATGTACATACAGGGTATATCAAGGTGAAATAGCTTGACATGTTGGAATCTGTGGTCATCTCTATGCACTCCGTACATATCTGAAAGTGTTCCCTCTTTCATACATGCACCTGTGTTTTGATTTGATCAGGGCTTGTCGTTTGGCGAGCACAAAGTAAACAACGCAAACTGCCTACGCTATCAGTTTCTTATGGGCAATGAAGTGTAATTTGTTCCATTTACACTTCACAACAGCATCAGATGGGCTTTGTCAGTGCTGCATGGAGTAATTAAACCTGAAATCAATAGCAGGCATTTGTCATGTTTACAGCCCCTCTTTCTGCTGGGTTAAACTCATCACTTTAGTGCTGTTCTGTTTTTACTGCAGAGACACACTTCATTATGTCTGCAGGTAGACTTGAGGTTTTCACCAGCCACATACGTTGAGGAACATTGTTCAAACGGAAAGAGGATGTGTAGAGAGACACAAAATCACTGTGATTTATTTGCTTGATTTCCCAAGAAAAGTGTCCATTATTGTATCCTTGCTATTTATATTGCCTTAATTAACAGCACATAAATAAAGTACGCACACATCTTACAACTAAAGTATCTTCTTAATGGTCGGTGTGTGACTATTACAGTATGCACAATACTGTATGTTCACTCTCTTGTTTCTTTGGTATCTCTACATGTCATGAAAACATCATTCATTATGTATTTTACATCTCTACTGAACACAATGTTGCCTCAGCAGTTGTTCTTCTGCCAGTGTAGCTGTGGTCTACTACAAAAAATATTGGTAAAAATGATCAACATACTAACAAAAGTCTATTTGTGAATGCTGGTTGCCCTCATTGCCAAATTCATATTTAAGTGTGAGAGGTTCCTGTATTCAATCCTTGTTACTTTTTGAGTATATTGGCGACAGTTCAAGATACACCAATCAGACACATCAGATCGGTATCGTTATTAAATATGGTTTCTTTTGTATTGTCATTATAAAATCCAGAGTTTCTGATATCAGTTATTTCATAAATTGAGTCTCAGACTGACACCAAATCCCTCATGTCTCATGTTACCCTACATAAAAAAAATACATCAGTGAATTTTGCACATTAAGATATCAAAGTTTAAATTTGGGGTAAAGAGAAAAGTGGCATTGGATTAGTAGCAGCAATTGAAAGATGCTTTGAATTGATCAGAAGCAGGATTGTGAGACAAAACGTTGTATCAGTGCATCACCAGTGATGGTGTTGTGTGATGTCACAATTACAATAGTTACAGTATTGGTCTGCAGCCTACTCTGTGCCTGATTGTGTCATGGTGGTTATTCAATAGCTACGTAGCTAAGTTTGAAAAAAACACCTGTGCCATATATATTGTTCTCAGAATGTGTGCCATGTGTTAATGTTGGTATGATTGATTTATTTGTTATTATCATTCTTACTACTACTCCTAACATGTTTTTGAATGTATTTTTCTTTTGTCTTCCTTTTGAATCCTTACATTAAGGTAACAAACATGCACAGTATTAAAACACAATGAAAAACCTAGTGGGAAGGTTTTACTATAAGCCCTAAGATTCTCTCCTATGCAGTTTGTTGTTGTTTTTTTCTTATAACTTCCCTTTGTGCTAATAAACTAAACTACAAATGTAAACATATAATTAACCTTCACCATCTTACCTGAACATTTCCTTTTCATGCGTTTGTGTAGGTAGCACTAAAAATTGCACTGAGTGAGAACAAACGTCTGGCATGCGAGTACGAAGGTCTGAAGATGATCCTCATGGAGGCCAAACAGGAAGCAGTGTCTGCACTGAGCGAGAAAAACCATGCACACAGATCTTCTCACTTTTACACACAGGTGAGGTTTATCTATCTTTTTGTTCTGTTTACTATCCCCCCTCTCTTTGTCCCTGCTATCTTGTGCTCTATCCCATGCTGTTCTCCCTTTTGCACCAGACAGCTCTTCTTTGCATGGGCAGTATATCTTGGAGGGCTTTAGTTTGGCACCCGGTGAGGAGGTGTCTGCAGCAATCTAATAATGATGAGATAACTTGAGTGGAGGAGGATGATGGATGTGACATAATGTAATGATAGCTATGTAGTTTTGCCACCAAGGGGAGTAAAGAGAGAGGTTGATGGTACATGTAAATATTATACCTTCCACATTTTCTTGATTATAGTTTTTCTAAGGCGGCCAGAGGTGGAACGTTTTATTATCGGGCTGTTACAAATTCGCCTCTGCTCACCGCAGCTCACACACACCATTGGTTAGGGATCAGCAGCAAACACAGGTTAGGATCAGACAATGAATGTGTCTCCAGTGCTAAAATAGCACCAGAGGTCTCGACTAGTTGGATGAGACAACTCGGCAGCATTTTACTGTTTAATCTATATAGTTTTTGACGCTGTTTAACTGGAGTAGAATTACACACGACAAGCATAACACCAGGAAGAAGCCACACTGCTCCTGCAATGAAAAAAAAAAATCATATTATTTGTTCCAAAAATGACTAATACCTTTACTTGAGCAATTCCTCATCTAACTGCATGAATGTTATCAAGTGAGAAATGCATGCAAAAATAAAATCCTGTGGACAGGATTTTCCACGCTCATGATCAAAGCCTGATTTTCTTTTACTCCGGATTCAGCCTTCACCGTTTTTGTTTGTTTCAACTCTACACTTCTGCAACGACAGCCTCTCGGCTCGTGTTTTATGCCTGCATTTAGTTTTTATAACAAGCTTATAATCCACAATGTTTCTGAAATGTAGATCACATTTAATCTGATTTATACGGGAACATTCAAGCCCCCCCTCCCTCCTCCCCCCCCTCTTTCCTGTTTCAAATTTACAATTATCCTTGTGATGTTTGAATTTTATGTCCCAGTTAGAACATATATAACAGAATGTGATTACCATTAATTGATTTGTGTGTAACTGGAGGCAACAAGGTAAATGCATTTGAACATAGTCAGGATCATTTCAGAGATCAGAGCATTACAGTGTGTGTGAGTCTGTATGAGAAACCTCACAGCAGTCATTTATGTGTTTGAAGAACCCATAATCTCTTTCTTTATATTCAATGAGGGACACAATGAGTCTCTCTTAAATATCCTTGAAAGATAATCCTGACAACAGGCGATCCTGACATATAGTTCAAGTGACGAGTTTAAAACCATCCATACAATGCTTTTAAAATACAGCACATTACCGCCTTAAATAGAAACTGGCATGAGGTACTGTAAGATTTCTACTATTATACATGCATTTCCTTGAACCATGTTTTTGTGTCTAAAACTATAAAAAGCAATTTAAACATGCAAACCTGAAACCTCATAATAATCCATTCAGAGTGGCCTGATAGCTGTGATTTAAACTTTTCCAAACCATCACAGCATAACCCATAGTTAATATTCACATTTTAAATGCAGGTGGTAGTTCTACCTTTTAAAGCTGAAATGATTTACTCTCCACAGGTTGACACTTTGAGATGCATCTAATAAGGTGCAGCATGTAGTGTCAATCTTGTTACGTTATCTTGAGTGAAGAGTTATCGACCATGTACTTTGTGTGTTAGGTGTTAGGGATTGAATGTAACTAAGTACACGTAGTACTGTACTTAAAGTAAAGATTTGGGGTGGTTGCACTTCTACACTGTTACAGGTGAAACTACCCTTTTATAAAGTAGTTCCAAGTTAGCTCGGCTACAGTAATATGCTACTTACATTTAATCCAATAACATAATGTATAGGAATCACAGGGCCATTTACAGAAAGTACATAAAGTACTTTTACTTTTTGATACTTTTAAGTATCCTTTGGTTTTCAATGCAGCAATTTTACTTGTAATGCAGCAGTATTACTTTTAATTAAGTAAAGGATCTCAACACTAATAGTTGTGTGTTATTTATGATCATTGTCATCCAGGTCAGATGCAACACAACAACCATCATCAACATTTCTTAATAGATGTGAAAATGTAAATGTGCTACTTTTAGAGTTTTGCCGTACTCCATTATAACAGAGTGGATATGAAAACATGTATTATTTTAAAATAATGCAGATTGCAGCTCTAATATACTCAAGCACACAAGTGTTGCATGTTCTGTGGTATGTGAAAGCTTTGAATGTTTGTAGTGGAAGAAGTATGTCCTATTTATTAATTGTCCAATCAGGACACAAGTCAGCTGGTATTTCAAATATTAGAATTAATAGTTTTTCTTTTCAAAGACAGAATGTATCTAAACATTAGGATATTTCTTAACTACATTCAAATAAGCAAAATTTTCATTTGTAAATGAAAAAAATGAATGATTAATTAGCATCCGATAGCACTTCTACTCTTATAGAAATCCTCTTGATTTGTACGTGTAAGCATTGCTTTGTTTATGTGGAGGATTTCAGCTCTTGGCTTTTAACAGGGTACACCATAAAGAGCATTCTTGTTATTGTCTTTCCTTCAGGAGCTGATGACTGAGCTAATTCGCTTTAGTTTTCAATGCACTGGGGAACACATTGCCAAGCAATGATAAGCTTTGTAGGAAGAGTAGAGAGATGGAGGGGGAAGAAAAGCAATGGCATCTATCAGAATTTAAACCTCTTTGCTTGAAACTGTGTTCAAATAATAAAGCAAGCAGCATGTCTTTCCGAGAGACTAGGAATAATTTCTGGTTTCAGTGGGGGGTTCATGACTCTGTGTGTATGTGTAAAATATGTCTTGAGGGGATTGGTATAAAGTTAAACTGGGTGAAGTAGAAATATTTTACTCATCAGCTTTGCAGTCACAGAGTTTGCCTCGGCTAGAACAAAACTGCTGAAGCATTTAGAGAAAATTAACCCCCCATCCTGGCAGCCAGATGTGACTGGATTCTGATGAGTGCACACGAGTGGGCAGAGAAACCAAGAGACTGTGAAATTCCTGTCAGGCCCGTGTACTGCAGAATGGGCTATTGACTGCTTTCTCTATTCCCCTCCATCATTCTTCTTGAACACTGCCATTAATTTCCTCTCCTGCCTTACCAATTCCTTTTCTCTGCCTTCTCCCCCCCTAGCTCTCTTTGTTGCAGAAGAGGATGCACAAAGCTTTGGTGAAATACTTCAAACAACGCAGCCTCTACAGCCAGGCTGAACTGGACCGCTGCCAGGCTCTTTCTCAAGAGACCCACCAGAAAATAAAAACAGCCCAGGTATTTGTACATGTACATGTATAAAAAAAAAAAAAAAAAAAAAAAAAAAAAAAAAAAAAAAAGAAAACAGGCTGGAAAACTACACAAACTGTTGCCATTCATTTAAATGGTAAATCCTTCTATTCAACTTTTATCCCAAGTCTAGGTATTCTACCAGATGGGAGCGTATTCCTTTGCATACTACAGTAACTCCATGTTATGCATGGCATTGTTTGAGCCTCATCCGGCTAGTCAGTTGCCTTGTGTCTTCTTTGCCAAGCGAGGGGCAGCCAGGCAAACATCCACCAAGGCTTTGTGCCTCGCTGCTGTGGTGGAGTTAAAGACGCCACTGTTACATTACACTCTATACATTCAGTCATCAGATCCCAGACTGATGTGATGGATGATGTGTCTGCTACAGTGCCTATGCAGTGACCCCACGTCTGAGGCTGCCTCTCTAGATAACTCTATATACACAACACTTTGTGTTTGGTCACATCGCATTTACATCTGAGCCCGTTTTTCCTGTTTAGCGGGGGCGTTATTCTGACTTTGCGGCTAATTCCAAGTGAGTTCATTACAACGAGATATATGTGTCGCAGCTTCTTCTTTGTGAACAGAGTAACCTTCCGTCCGTCTTGCAGAAGAGTAGCGACATATTCTACAAGGTTGAGAAGCAGGGATCTTCAATTAGAGGATAATCGGTGTCTAATCTGTGCTGTGATGTGAGATGAGGGCAAAGCGGACAGCGGGACAGTGATGAATCTTTATGAAATGTCCTGTCCAGCATTAGCGCAGAGCCAGGTGGCATGCAACCGTACCATGGAACTACTTCCACCCTTTTTACTTCTTCAGTAGGGCATCCCAAACCCCTAAGTGTCCATGTTTGTCAGATGCAATCTGTTGTTTTTTTTGCTTAAAAGGAAAAAATCCTATTTAGTTTTTTGTTGTTTACCAAAATAATCAGATGTGCTGGAGGCCAAATATGCTCAGATTTGATTAGAGGTTTTCCAGGGGAGTACCTAGTGGAAATACTATTAAGTGGTTTCCGTCTCTGTTCCTCCTCCTCTGACTGCTGACATGTTTTTTTTTTGATGGGTCTGGTCCAGACATTACAGGGAGCAGCCATGTCTCAGTGGCCCAGCCTCAAAAAGGCCCCAGCAGATCACACAGCTCAAGGCGGGGAGGAGTGGGGCACAGGGGGAGGAGCTATCAGAGAGCCGCAGAGTGTGAAGGACAAAAGAGCTGGTGTATTCAAGCGCACCACACCGTCACCCGTCACAGCTCAGCGCAGGGTCCATCAGAGCAGGCAACACTCACTTTAAACAGGCTCCTCATGCACAGTCCAGCTCAGCGTCTATCTTCCAAATTGTACAACCTATATGAGAAGAGTTAAACACATTTACAAGCAGGCATTAACACACAATCTGCATAATTACTTAAATATTAAGATTTTTGAGATTATCCTATCACAAAGAAATGCACTGACAGAATGCAGATGGTGATGATACACGTCGAATTTCAGGAGGTCGTTACTAAACGCAGAAATTCACAATTGCATTACATACATTATCAAAACACTTTGTAAGACAGGAATGAAGAAATCAAAGGACCAGATACCAGTTGTGACTGGAGTTAAAACTGGGCTGAATCCCGACGAGGCCTATACTAATCCATCATGTCCACTTAACCCCCACAAGCAGAACGTAAGCGAGGTCAGGACGGCGCTTTCACGGCCGAGGCGTGCTTGAATCACAAGCCCGAATGGCAGTTTGTTCGAAAAGAAGCTTGAGGGGAGGAAGGCCGGGGAACCCTAGGGTGGGAGAGTGGGAGTGGATGGGGGGGGGGGAGAAGTAGGGGGGTGGGCGGCCTGTCATCCTGTTACACTCCTGCCAGAACTGGCAGTTCAGCTTTGTGTTCTGCGAGTTTACACTAGGGATGGCATAATTGACAATGGCTAACAGCGGAGAGCAGTGCAGCGCCTTGTTGAATGGCCAGTAATGATTGGAGCAGACGCCCACTGCCCCAGTCTCAGGGGACTGTAATCCAAGATCCTGTTTCTGATATAATTGTTAGTCAGAGAATTTCTGCATGGCTAGGCCGCTTCAGATTCCCAAGCTGGTTGACAGTGCCAGGCAGTTTAATAGAAAAACTGGATGCTGAGGTTTTTAAAACAGAAGAGCACTGAACCTGGACGTGGTTCACCAGGAGCCTCTTGTTCTCCTTCCTCACACAAAAAAAAAAACAAGAACGAGTATGGTAACTTTACTTTCACAAATGTGGACTCACCATCAGCTGCGTGTGGGATGCAGATAGAGAGCGGGGAGAGTTTGTATTGTTGCCTTTTCTTAATTAGCCTGTTTTCATCTATTATGTTATTCCAACAGGAGGGGTTGTCAGCAGAAATTCAGCTCATCTCTGCATTCCTTCAATCCTTGACGGACGACTCTGCCGCCACCGATGATGCCGGGGTGAACAAACAAAGCCGGTCCGGGATCGAATGAGTAGATGCCTTCAGTTCAAATAGCAGTGTAATTGGACATTCACCTGTACCAGACAACTTACTTACTTACCCTAGCACGCTTCACTATCTCTCCCCCCCCCCACCCCCCACCCCCACACCCCCTTTACTTGCAGCGAATCCATAACAATGAAACAGGTGACTTTCATGCTGCTGTCAGGACTGATCTAATTTTAGCTGGGTGAATGATTGCAATTGGCTTTGCCTCATCAGATAATTAATCTATGTCACCATTAATTGGAAAAGAGAATAATTACAGGCAGTGTTGACAGAAATTCTACGCTTCTCCAGATTCCAAGATCTAATTACAACTAGTGAAACCCTGTGACCTTAACTAGCACTTAGCACACCTTGGCCACCTTGACCGTGTCCACGTGAAGACCACCGTCTCCTAAAAAAAAAAGACCCTGTTTTTTGTTAGCGCTCCTCCACACCGCTCCGCTCTCCTCCACTCTCTGAGAGCTGTCTCCCTCAATCACTTTTCAATATTCAATCTTAATTTTGTGGAAGTTTAGCATTTTCAATGAGCTGGAGATGAATGATTAATGAATAAATTTAAATGCTTCATTTTGTCCATGGATCATTAGTTAAGTCCTTTGTGGGAAGGACCTGAGAAAGGAGTGAAAATTATTGAGACATTAGCCTGAAGCAATCCAGGGGTAAATAGTGTGCACGAAAGGATGTTGTGTGCGCACTATCCACCGGCTTTCTAAAGAACCCTGGGGAAACGCTGTTTTCAATTTGGAATCTTAACCCAATCACATTTAGTACTTATGGAAAATAGTTTTTTGGTTCATCATGTTTCAACAATGACATACTTATACACACACTAGTACACAACGCCAACGCCTGCTCCATATACAGCAGACTTTAAAAGTTTCATATGAATGTTTCTAGTTATTATAGACTCATCACATATAGTTAATTTACATAAAATAGAAATAAGTAAACAATAATGGTCATATAGTTCTTTAAAGAGCACACATACTGTGGATGTTCTCAAGGTCGATGCTCTCAGACGGCTCCTTTTAGAAATGTGTGATGCCCTCTCCTCCTGTCTGTGTCTGGTTGATAGAGATGCTGTTGTTTTGTTGATACGCTGGATGCCTCTCTTACTCGTGGGGACAGAAGGGGGCAGTGTGAACACAACAACCTTAAAGACATAATTGACTGCGATGCACACCAGTCTAGTGTCTTAACATGGTCATAGCATGTAATATGTAGTTTAGGATTATTAATATTCAGTCAAAGTGGAACATTTTAAATCATTTTGGTGAGTGAGTCATGAGAGTAGGGCAACCTGATTGGTCTACATAGGTCTACAAACCTATTTAAGACATGCATCCTCATTATCTTGAAAAGTAACTTGATGAAAGTCTACGTACCGAAACGTTGTGACTCAGTTTTATTTGTTCTAAATAATTGTGGTTGAAAAAAAAAAGTATTTAAATGTTTATACATAGTCTCCTTTATCTGCAAAAATTGAATTCAGAGTTTTAATAAAGTTTTCTTCTGTAGCTTTTAGCTTAAATATACTTAATAATTTTAAACATACAGCACAGCCTGCTTAATGACATTGATGTGGAATCTCATATAGACTACTCGCATGGTGCCACTAGATCTCGAAAAGCACCCCCGAAGAGAAAAATGTTCAGTTCGTCTCATAATCCTTACCGACTATATGGCAATATCTCAAATGAAAGTGCCGCCCCGACACATTCGTCTACTCTCTTTGCATCTAATCAATCCCCTAAATAAATGAAAGCGAGCCACAACTAGATGTCATCACATTTATCTGCAGGCGTGCCTCAATGTGCACACACCTAAATGCTGCTACTCTAAAGAGGGTGGACTGTGGAGATACTGATGGGGCTACTTGACAGCTGAGATGTATTTTCTTTAATGTTAGATGTTTCAGTTTCGGTATGGTGAGGATGGACTATACAGCACAAGCCTCACTGTGTTGTTGTATTCTGTGATGCATCAAAGCTGGTTTAGAGGATTATTTTGGTAGTTTTTGTATAAACGCAGATTTCGCAAGAGACATGTTGGTGAAATCTGATTTACAGGCAGCATGATTCTCAATTTCAGCCTGGCGCCACCATGCAGACGATAGGCCCGTTCCGTTTGGATTCACTCCAGCGATCGCTTCTGATCGTTGACGTGAAGCCGAGTGAATCAGAGCAACGTTCTGTCTTCTCAAGCTAACCAAAGTTCTGTTTTGAGATCTTTTCAAAATCAGGTTTTTAAAAAAAAACAAAAAAACGGAAGGTGTCTACTCAAAACCGTCCTGTTCATGAGCAAGTGGAGGGTTGAGCCATGGCGCTGATGGAGTCAAGGAAAGAATGTGAGTGTTGAGAGGTGCTACTGTGTCTAAAATATCAATGAGGGAGATGCTGCCAAGTTCTGGAGCACAAAAGAGGGAATAGGTCTTTCTGTCAGCGTAGAGTAGACCAGGCAGATCTGCACTACTTCATATAGTGGCTCTTAGTATCTTGTTTCATTTTGAATAGCTAATTTAAAACCTTGTCTACTGTTCTTTCCCATCAGTGTTTTTACAGCACAGTAGGCTGTTAGGGAGTGTGTTGCTTTAAAGTTTGGGTAACTACAGCATCTGTCATTCAGTCATACTGTGCAGCTGAACAATACACTGGAACAGTGTGTTTGCCCAGGTGAGTCTTTAATGTGGAACTCCGCCGAAAAACATGCCAAACAAATTCATCAGTAGAACAATACATGTTCCTTGTGTTGCCACACTCGTTTGATTTCAAAGATATTTATCTTAACAGGATAATAATTTGTGAAAGTCTCTGACATTTGTGGCTAGCTAGCATGATAATAAATCCGTGGCTTGGAACATTTTTTAGTTAATTAGAGTCAATCAATCCAAACTTTGCTCACTTACCGGTGTGAAACCAGAGTATAATGAGCAGAAATCAGCATGGTGATTGGAAAACACAAATTACAGCTGTTAAAGAGAAACTCATCCACTTTTCTTCTGTTGATGCCAATGCCTGCTGCGAGGATTTAAAATTAGCATGGCATTCCTTTAATGGATGTTAGGAGAATGTGCTCCTCTATAATTAAAAAAAACCTTTTAATATCCTCGAAGGCTAAAATAAGAGGGGTTCTTATGATTACGTGACAACTCTTTAAAAAGGACGTTTAAAAAAAAGTTCATTTCTTTCATTTTGTTTTATTAAATGACTAGTTTGTTTCATACATACACCGAAATGACCCAATACTACTAGTATATGCTCTTTATGTGATGTATTAGTAATGTTTTATTTCTGTTAATATGTAATATGAGCCAATGAACTAAAACATACATAACGGTGTGTGACCATACTGTGCTACAGTAAGATCATATGGCATATTAATGAACTTCCCTGATATATATATACAGTACGTATTGCTGTTAAAGGTAGTGTACATCTCTGTAGTCAGTCCTACACTCATATTATTCTTGACATATTCCATGCACCTTCCATTCATGGTGTAATGATGTGAGTAATAGCCTGCTGATGTTAACAGAACCCTACAATAGGACCTTTATCTGATCTAGGCTCTCAGACAGTGGTTTGATACGACCCGGCCGCTAGTGGCCACGATGTATGTGACCTCAGCGCTGGATGTAATTTCCTCTCAGAAGCTGTTGGAAAAAAGGGAGAGCTTATGTTGTCGAGCTCATGTCGTCGGGGCTGCTAACAGCAGCTTGCCATTGTATTAATTATTGTCAGGGAATCCAAGGGGTGTAGATAATACAGAATGCACTGGTTGGTCCCATTTGTTTCACTTGTCAGTGGAGTGAATAATTGGGAGTGCTGACCATATTAGACACAGAGAATTTCTAAACATACGACTCAAATAGTTGCAACACAAAAGTACGGCTCGGAAAGGGGAAAGCTTAATGTCTGAGAATTTTCAAATCAGTATGGAATAATTTGCCGGCTTCCCGTTGCCAAAGAAATTTACTGAAGTTTAACTCTGACAACATTAATTCAGATTCACAGAGAAACATACAGCTTAGAGTATTATGCTGAATTACAGAAACCTTGTTTATTATTATAAGAGATTATACATGGGGCTCCAACATTTTTATTAATTCTGTAAAGCAAAACTTTAAACCTGCTGCATGTGCTTTCTCAGGTAAGTGTCACATATTTTGCCACCCCAACTTGTGTCTTTAAAGGCTTGAGAACATCGATACAGTTTCAGTTAGAAGGGGGCTGCTAATACAATGGGGCTCATCTTGCAATTCTCCCAAGGAATAACTATCAGTCCTGCTACAGCAGCTCCAGCGTCCCTAGGTGACCGCGCCACTGAGCCCGTGCTCGCTCCATCGCACCCCACTCCACGCCTGCTGCCACCCTGAAGGTAGATGCATCACGCTGGGGAAACTGTGCAACAGCAGCCCCCCCCTTCTCCCACCAGCCCCCCCCCCCCACCCACCCCAAAAAAAACCTCCTCCACAACACGGTGGCCTCCTTCGGGCCTCTCCCACACCCACGGGGTCGCCACTGCAGCCCTGGTCCCAACAACCCCCGGACCCTCCCTCAGGTGAGTCTCCACACCGCCTCCATGTCTCCTCCCACCTGAACAGCACAACTGGTATCCTTTTTGTCATTTGAGAAATGCCACACACACACACACACACACATACACACAAACTGTACACACACACACACACACACACACGCTCCTGTGCTCACTCTGAAGGGGACACCGCCTGTTCCTTTCTGCTCACCTCCCGGCTGCCGGCTGACTCTCTGAGCCGTGTCTGTGGTGGCTACGCCATGTGTGGGGATCTGGGGGTTTTAAAACAGCAGGCCTCCCATACTCCCTGAATGGCAAATATAAGTGCTTCCAATTTATTACACCGTGGACATTTTATGAATCATCTCTGACTAACTTTGATCTGAGATGACAAGCAGGTGCTAATCAGTCCCGGTGTCAAAATATGTGTAGAAAAAGACATTTTAATCGAGTAAATACGTGACTGAATGTGTTCAAAAAAAGCTGCTGTATGAAATGTCGCACTTTAACTGACCCTTTCACTTTTTCTCCTCACCTCTGTAGATTAAGATAATGCTGCAAGTGAACTCATTTGTTCCTTTGTGTCAAGGCTGCTCTCTGGAGATGACAAACTGGTACAACCTCTGACACACAGACAGTTTAAGTTACAGTTTACTGGGACTCTGAAACAGGGACTCCCAATCAAAACCCCTTAAAATACTGTATAGTATCTGTCTCCATATTTAAAGCAGTCATATCAAATTGTAATATCAACAAAAACATAACTGTGAACTACTTGTAGGATCATATAGGAATATACAATAATATAATAATACAATAAAACAGATGTGGAATCAAAAGAAGCCTACTTGTGTCTAGCTAACTGGAATTGAAGCTGGGAGTCTTTCATTTAAATGTTACTGCTGAAGGCTCTATAATTCACTATTTACTGTATCCTGCATTTTGCATTTATTTTGTCTCACTCCAGTCTTTCTAAAGAGGCTGCCTGCTTCTTTATGTTTTTCCCCCTTTTAATATTTTTTTTATCAGAAAACAACCTTTCACTAACACATAAATTACATCTTTTACTTTTATAGGTTGCCATACCACACCACACTTAGTTAACAAAATATTTTACAAACAAGATGATATCACCCTCTCCATGATATTAATATGATATGTTCTCTGATCTGTAAACAGCTGGTTATCTTGCTTTTCCACGATAAGAGAAAGTGCTGAGGATTTACGCTTGGTGAGCACATTTGGGCTGAATCTTTCACACGTCACAAATTGCAGATGGGAAGCAGTGATCTTGAACAGCCGATCACATTTCCGTGACCATCTGACACCTTCCATTTAGGAAAATAATACTTTCTATCTTAGCATACCCCTCTGCAGCAGCCAGCAAAAGGAATTATGCCTGGTAGACTTTGCTATTCACAACTTTGGAGCTTCTCCTTTTGTTTTGTTTCATTGCACTGATTAGATTAAATGTTCAGTTTAGTAATTTAGGGTCCCAGAAATGTCTACAGTTTGTGTTGTTGAGGTTTATGTTTACATTTTATAAACAATGAGAAACGGTGCTATATTGTGAGCATCACACAGGAAGTTGTGTAGTAGCTGAGGGTAAAATAAGGAGCTCATTATAACATTTCACTATATTCCTGTGCTTTTTTTTTTAAAGCAAATGTCTCTTTGAGTGACCTACAGTATTGAAAATCTCATGTAACTGTTATTATTTACTCTTTTCACTTCCCCTTGTTGTGTATCCTTAATGTTGGGAACAAAAAGATATAAGACTTTTTTTTATTTTTTTACCCATAGAGGTAGATATGGTATCGGAGTAATGTGACAGATAAATATGAGTCGGGTTAACTGGTACGGAGAGTTGTAAATCACTGTGGTGTGATTCTTTGTCTCAAAGGGTTTAATTAGTCTAGAAATTCTTCTCTTATCTGATGACCCCCCCCCCCCCCCCCCCCCACCTCCCCCTTTCTCTGCACACTGCAACAACTTACAACCATAAACGCCCTGCAATCTGAAGACCAGTGGCCTCAGGAGACTGAGTTGCTACAAAGAGCTGAAAGAGTTGAAAATGGTCATTTTATTGCGTTGGAATGGCTCGCTCGAGACTTGGGTAATGTAGTGCTAACTGAGCTCCGGTAACGATAACAGTATGCGACTCTGAGGTGAAATACAGCGAGCTACTGTAATGCTCTGCAGTGACAAGCGCTCTGAAAAACGCAGCAATA